>NC_092484.1:7107449-7179612 GCF_047495875.1 Pithys albifrons albifrons
ACAGTAAGCACTAGGGTCTGGGTTAGGGTTAGGGTTAGGGTTAGGGTTAGGGTTAGGGTTAGATTTAGGGTTAGGGTTAGGGTTAGGGTTAGGTTTAGGGTTAGGGTTTGTGACCTCCATAGTTTACAGTAAGCACTAGGGTTAGGGTTAGGGTTAGGGTTAGGGTTAGGTTTAGGGTTAGGGTTAGGGTTTGCGACCCCCACAGTTTACAGTAAGCACTAGGGTTAGGGTTAGGTTTAGGGTTAGGGTTAGTTTTAGTCTTAGGCTTAGGCTTAGCCTTATCGTTATGCTTAGAGTTATGCATAGCTTAAGTGTTAGGGCAGCACTGGGTTAAGGGTTAGTGTTAAGTTCCCTTTTGGACTCTTCTGCATCCTTTTTGCATCTCCTTTTATTCTCTTGGACCTTCTGATTCCACCTGAACCAACTTTGTCACTTCTAGACGCCCCTGAATGTTTCACTTGGTAGCAGAGGAAAGTTGCACTTTGCTAGGTGAGCTTCCCCTAATTAAGAACTGTGTTTTTCACGGAGAAAGAAAGCTCCAGGTCTGAAATGAAGATGGACAAAGATTTCTCTCAGGGAAAAGGTGCCAAGATACAAAAGAATTGCTCCTTTTGTAGTGTTAATTGGGCCCCATCATTGGCACCTGAGATCACAATGATATGAACTTTCATCTTGATGCAAACCTCAATCGTTTTAGGCATGTACGGGCCTTTTTCCATCCCGGAATTGCAGATGGGCCAAGATTCCTGCCAGGGAAAACGAGGCAGGAGAGAAAGCAATTGTTCCTTTTCTAAGGTTAATGGGGCAATATCATTGGCAACCGAGAGCCTGATGCATATGATTCAGGTTCCAAAGCCGTAGGAAATATGTGTCCTGATGCCTTCTCTCTGGCAGGAATCAACTGTGTCACATTTTAGTAGATCATGGGACTATTACTTGCACTTTGCGAGATGAACTTCTGAAGAGGAACAACTGTGCTTTTTCCACAAAAAAGAATACTCCAGGCCTGGATTCTCAGATGCATATGATTCACTTTTCCAAAGCCATAAAAAATGTGATTGCTGATGCCTTCTCTCTGACAGGAATCAATACTTTCACTTGTTAGCACAGCATGGGACTGTAAACTGCATTTTGCGAGATGATCTTCCTCTAACGAACAAGTGTGCTTTTAACCAAAAAAGAAAGCTCCATTCCGGTATCCTCTGATGCATATTATTCGCTTTCCAAAGCCTTAAGAAATGTGTATCCCGATGCCTTCTCTCTGGCAGGAATCAACTATGTCAAATTGTAGCAGATCATGGCACTCTTAGTTGCACTTTGCGAGATGAGCTTCTCTAAGGAACCAATGTGATTTTCACCGAGAAAGCAAGCTCTAGCTCTGGATTGTTAGATGCATATGATTCACTTTCCAATCCAGAAGAAATGTCGGTCCTGATGCCTTCTGTCTGGCAGGAATAAACTCTTTCAAATTTAGCAGAGCATGGAACTGTTAACAGCACTGTTCGAGATGAACTTCCTATAAGGAGCAACGGTGCTTTTCCCAGAGTAAGAAAGCTCCAGGCATGGATTATCTGATGCATATGATTCACTTTCAAAAGCCGTTAGAAATGAGTGCCCTAATGTATTCTCTCTGGCAGGAATCAAGTTTCCACTTGTTAGCAGAGCATGGCACTGTTAGTTGCATTTTGGAAGATGAGCTTCCCATAAAGAACAAGTCTGTTTCTCACCGAGAAATAAAGCTCCAGGCCTGGATTCTCTGATGCATGTGATTCATTTTCCAAAGCCATAACAAATGTGTATCGGCAAGAATCAGCTGTTTCACTTGTTAGCACAGATGGGACTCTTCGCTGCACTTTGCGAGAGTTAATTCCCATAAGTAACAACTGTTTCTTTCACGGAGAAAGAAAGCTCCAGGCCTGGGTTCTCTGATGCATATAATTCTCTTTCCAAATCCATAAAAAATATGTATCTTGCAGCCTTCTGTCTAGCACGAATCAACCGTGTCACACTTTAGCAGATCACGGGAGAGTTAGTTGCACTTTACGAGATGAGCTCCTCCAAGGAACCACCGTGATTTTCACGGAGAAAGAAAGATCCAGGCCTGGATTCTCAGATGCATATGATTCATTACCAAAGCCATAAGAAATGTGTGTCCTTATGCCTTCTGTCTTGCAAGAATCAGCTTTTTCTCTTGTTAGAAACGAAAAGTTGCACTTTGCTCCTTGAGCTTCCCCTAATGAACAACAGTGCTTTGCACCGTGAAAGCAAGCTCCAGCTCTGGAGTTTTAGATGTATATGATTTACTTTCCAAAACCATAAGAAATATGTGCCCTGATGTCTACTGTCTGTCAGAAATCAAGAGTTTCACGTGTTAGAAGAGCAAAGGTGCACTTTGCGATACGAGCTTCCAGTACGTAACAACTGTGTTTTAACCAAGAAAGAAAGCTCCAGACCTGCATTCTCGAATGCATATGATTCACTTATCAAAGCCATAAGAAATGTGTGTCCTTTTGCTTTCTGTCTTGCAAGAATCAGCTGTTTCTCTTGTTAGCAACGAAAAGTTGCACTTTCCGTGTTGAGCTTCCCCTAAGGAACAAAGTTGTTTTTCACCGAGAAAGAAAGATCCAGGCCTCGATTCTCAGATGCATATTATTCACTTACCAAAGCCGTAAGAAATGTGTGTCCTTATGCTTTCTGTCTTGCAAGAATCAGCTGTTTCTATTGTTAGCAACGAAAAGTTGCACTTTGCGAGATGAGCTTCCCCTAAGGAACAAAGTTGTTTTTCAGTGAGAAAGAAAGATCCAGTCCTGGATTCTCAGATGCATATGAGAATCTTTCTAAAGCCATAAGAAATATGTGTCCAGATACATTCTTTCTGGCAGGAATCGACTGTTTCACTTGTTAGACGAAAAATGCTATTCTTGCGAGCTGAACTTCCCCTAAGGAACACCAGTGCTTTGCATCCAGAAAGAGAGCTCCAGTCCTGGATTCTCTGATGCATGTGATTCACTAGCCAGAGCCATAAGAATACTGTGTCCTGATGCCTTCTGTCTGACAGGAATCGACCGTTTCACTTGTTAGCAAAGCAAAGTTGCACTTTGCTCGTTGAGCTTCCCCTAATGAACAACAGTGCTTTGCACCGTGAAGCAAGCTCCAGCCCTGGAGTTTTAGATGTATATGATTTACTTTCCAAAACCATAAGAAATATGTGTCCTGATGTCTATTGTCTGTCAGAAATCAAGAGTTTCACGTGTTAGAAAAGCAAAGGTGCACTTTGCGATACGAGCTTCCAGTATGTAACAACTGTGTTTTCACCAAGAAAGAAAGCTCCATACCTGCATTCTCGAATGCATATGATTCACTTATCGAAGCCATAAGAAATGTGTGTCCTTTTGCTTTCTGTCTTGCAAGAATAAGCTGTTTCTCTTGATAGCAACGAAAAGATGCCCTTTGCTCGTTGAGCTTCCCCTAAGGAACAAAGTTGTTTTTCACCGAGAAAGAAAGATCCAGGCCTCGATTCTGAGATGCATATTATTCACTTACCAAAGCCATAAGAAATGTGTGTCCTGATGCCTTCTGTCTGACAGGAATCGACTGTTTCACTTGTTAGCAAAGCAAAGTTGCACTTTGCTCGTTGAGCTTCCCCTAAGGAACAACAGTGCTTTGCACAGCGAAAGCAAGCTCCAGCCTTGGAGTTTTAGATGTATATGATTTACTTTCCAGAACCATAAGAAATATGTGCCCTGATGTCTCCTGTCTGTCAGAAATCAAGAGTTTCACGTGTTAGAAGAGCAAAGGTGCACTTTGCGATAGGAGCATCCCGTAAGTAACAACTGTGTTTTCGTCAAGAAAGAAAGCTCCAGACCTGCATTCTCGAATCCATATGATTCACTTATCAAAGCCATAAGAAATGTGTGCCCTTTTGCTTTCTGTCTTGAAAGAATCGGCTGTTTCTCTTGTTAGCAACGAAAAGTTGCTTTTTGCGAGTCGAGCTTCCCCTAAGGAACAAAGTTGTTTTTCACCGAGAAAGAAAGATCCAGTCCTGGATTCTCAGATGCATATTATTCACTTACCAAAGCCATAAGAAATGTGTGTCCTTTTGCTTTCTCTCTTGGAAGAATAAGCTGTTTCTCTTGTTAGCAACGAAAAGTTGCACTTTGCGAGATGAGCTTCCCCTAAGGAACAAGGTTGTTTTTTACCGAGAAAGAAAGATCCAGACCTGGACTCTCAGATGCATATTATTCACTTACCAAAGCCATAAGAAATGTGTGTCCTTCTGCTTTCTGTCTTGCAAGAATCAGCTGTTTCTCTTGTTAGCAACGAAAAGTTGCACTTTGCGAGATGAGCTTCCCCTAAGGAACAAAGTTGTTTTTCACAGAGAAAGAAAGATCCAGTCATGGATTCTCAGATGCATATTATTCCCTTACGGAAGCCATAAGAAATGTGTGTCCTGATGCTTGCTGTCTTGCAAGAATCAGCTGTTTCTCTTGTTAGCAACGAAAAGTTGCACTTTGCGTGTTGAGCTTCCCCTAAGGAAAAAAGTTGGTTTTCACCGAGAAAGAAAGATCCAGGCCGCGATTCTCAGATGCATATTATTCACTTACCAAAGCCATAAGAAATGTGTGTCCTGATGCTTGCTGTCTTGCAAGAATCCGCTGTTTCTCTTGTTAGCAATGAAAAGTTGCACTTTGCGAGATGAGCTTCCCCTAAGGAACAAGGTTGTTTTTCACCGAGAGAGAAAGAGCCAGTCTTGGATTCTCAGATGAATATTATTCACTTACCGAAGCCATAAGAAATGTGTGTCCTGATGCCTTCTGTCTGAGAGTAATCGACTGTTTCACTTGTTAGCAAAGAAAAGTTGCACTTTGCTCGTTGAGCTTCCCCTAAGGAACAACAGTGCTTTGCATCCAGAAAGAGAGCTCCAGTCCTGGATTCTCTGATGCATGTGATTCACTAGCCAGAACCATAAGAATACTGTGTCCTGATATCTTCTGTCTGAGAGTAATCGACTGTTTCACTTGTTAGCAAAGCAAAGTTGCACTTTGCTCGTTGAGCTTCCCCTAAGGAACAACAGTGCTTTGCACAGCGAAAGCAAGCTCCAGCCTTGGAGTTTTAGATGTATATGATTTACTTTCCAAAACCATAAGAAATATGTGCCCTGATGTCTCCTGTCTGTCAGAAATCAAGAGTTTCACGTGTTAGAAGAGCAAAGGTGCACTTTGCGATAGGAGCTTCCCGTACGTAACAACTGTGTTTTCGCCAAGAAAGAAAGATCCAGGCCTGCATTCTCGAATGCATATGATTCACTTATCAAAGCCATAAGAAATGTGTGCCCTTTTGCTTTCTGTCTTGAAAGAATCAGCTGTTTCTCTTGTTAGCAACTAAAAGTTGCACTTTGCGCGTCGAGCTTCCCCTAAGGAACAAAGTTGTTTTAACAGAGAAAGAAAGATCCAGGCCTGATTATCAGATGCATATTATTCACTTACCAAAGCCATAAGAAATGTGTGTCCTTATGCATGCTGTCTTGCAAGAATCAGCTGTTTCTCTTGTTAGCAAAGAAAAGTTGCACTTTGCGAGTCGAGCTTCCCCTAAGGAACAAAGCTGTTTTTCATCGAGACAGAAAGATCCAGTCCTGGATTCTCAGATGCATATTATTCACCTACCGAAGCCATAAGAAATGTGTGTCCTGATGCCTTCTGTCTTGCAATAATCAGCTGTTTCTCTTGTTAGCAAAGAAAAGCATTTTGCTCGTTGATCTTCCCCTAAGGAACAAGGTTGTTTTTCACCGAGAAAGAAAGATCCAGGCCTGGATTCTCAGATGCATATGATTCACTTATCAAAGCCATAAGAAATGTGTGTCCTTATGCTTTCTGTCTTGCAAGAATCAGCTGTTTCTCTTGTTAGCAAGAAAAAGTTGCACTTTGCGAGATGAGCTTCCCCTAAGGAACAAGGTGGTTTTTCCCGAGAAAGAAGGATCCAGTCCTGGATTCTCAGAGGCATATTATTCACTTATCAAAGCCATAAGAAATGTGTGTCTTTTTGCTTTCTGTCCTGCAAGAATCAGCTGTTTCTCTTGATAGCAAGAAAAAGTTGCACTTTGCGATAGGAGCTTCCCCTAAGGAACAAGGTTGTTTTTCACCGAGAAAGAAAGATCCAGTCCTGGATTCTCAGATGCATATGAGAATCTTTCTAAAGCCATATGAAATATGTGTCCTGATACATTCTTTCTGACGGGAATCGACTGTTTCAGTTGATAGCAGAAAAATGCTATTCTTCGCGAGCTGAACTTCTCCTAAAGAACAACTGTGCTTTGCATCCAGAAAGAGAGCTCCAGTCCTGGATTCTCTGATGCATGTGATTCACTAGCCAGAGCCATAAGAATACTGTGTCCTGATGCCTTCTGTCTGAGAGGAATCGACTGTTTCACTTGTTAGCAAAGCAAAGTTGCACTTTGCTCGTTGAGCTTCCCCTAAGGAACAACAGTGCTTTGCACAGCGAAAGCAAGCTCCAGCCTTGGAGTTTTAGATGTATATGATTTACTTTCCAAAACCATAAGAAATATGTGCCCTGATGTCTCCTGTCTGTCAGAAATCAAGAGTTTCACGTGTTAGAAGAGCAAAGGTGCACTTTGCGATAGGAGCTTCCCGTACGTAACAACTGTGTTTTCACCAAGAAAGAAAGCTCCAGACCTGCATTCTCGAATCCATATGATTCACTTATCAAAGCCATAAGAAATGTGTGTCCTTTTGCTTTCTGTCTTGCAAGAATCAGCTGTTTCTCTTGTTAGCAACGAAAAGTTGCACTTTGCGAGATGAGCTTCCCCTAAGGAACAAAGTTGTTTTTCACCGAGAAAGAAAGATCCAGTCCTGGATTCTCTGATGCATATTATTCACTTACCAAAGCCATAAGAAATGTGTGTCCTTATGCTTTCTGTCTTGCAAGAATCAGCTGTTTCTCTTGGTAGCAAGAAAAAGTTGCACTTTGCGAGTCGAGCTTCCCCTAAGGAACAAGGTTGTTTTTCACCGAGAAAGAAAGATCCAGTCCTGGATTCTCAGATGCATCTGAGAATCTTTCTAAAGCCATAAGAAATATGTGTCCTGATACATTCTTTCTGACGGGAATCGACTGTTTCAGTTGATAGCAGAAAAATGCTATTCTTCGCGAGCTGAACTTCTCCTAAAGAACAACTGTGCTTTGCATCCAGAAAGGGAGCTCCAGTCCTGGATTCTCTGATGCATGTGATTCACTAGCCAGAGCCATAAGAATACTGTGTCCTGATGCCTTCTGTCTGAGAGGAATCGACTGTTTCACTTGTTAGCAAAGCAAAGTTGCACTTTGCTCGTTGAGCTTCCCCTAAGGAACAACAGTGCTTTGCACAGCGAAAGCAAGCTCCAGCCTTGGAGTTTTAGATGTATATGATTTACTTTCCAAAACCATAAGAAATATGTGCCCTGATGTCTCCTGTCTGTCAGAAATCAAGAGTTTCACGTGTTAGAAGAGCAAAGGTGCACTTTGCGATAGGAGCTTCCCGTATGTAACAACTGTGTTTTCACCAAGAAAGAAAGCTCCAGACCTGCATCCCCGAATGCATATGATTCACTTATCAAAGCCATAAGAAATGTGTGTCCTTTTGCTTTCTGTCTTGCAAGAATCAGCTGTTTCTCTTGTTAGCAACGAAAAGTTGCACTTTGCGAGTTGAGCTTCCCCTAAGGAACAAAGTTCTTTTTCACCGAGAAAGAAAGATCCAGGCCTCGATTCTCAGATGCATATTATTCACTTATCAAAGCCATAAGAAATGTGTGTCCTGATGCCTTCTGTCTGACAGGAATCGACTGTTTCTCTTGTTAGCAAAGCAAAGTTGCACTTTGCTCGTTAAGACTCTCTTAAGGAACAACAGTGCTTTGCATCCAGAAAGAGAGCTCCAGTCCTGGATTCTCTGATGCATGTGATTCACTAGCCAGAGCCATAAGAATACTGTGTCCTTGTGCCTTCTGTCTGACAGTAATCGACTGTTTCACTTGTTAGCAAAGCAAAGTTGCACTTTGCTCGTTGAGCTTCCCCTAAGGAACAACAGTGCTTTGCACAGCGAAAGCAAGCTCCAGCCTTGGAGTTTTAGATGTATATGATTTACTTTCCAAAACCATAAGAAATATGTGCCCTGATGTCTCCTGTCTGTCAGAAATCAAGAGTTTCACGTGTTAGAAGAGCAAAGGTGCACTTTGCGATAGGAGCTTCCCGTACATAACAACTGTGTTTTCACCAAGAAAGAAAGCTCCAGGCCTGCATCCTCGAATGCATATGATTCACTTATAAAAGCCATAAGAAATGTGTGTCCTTTTGCTTTCTGTCTTGAAAGAATCAGCTGTTTCTCTTGTTAGCAACGAAAAGTTGCACTTTGCGAGATGAGCTTCCCCTAAGGAACAAAGTTGTTTTTCACAGAGAAAGAAAAATCCAGTCCTATATTCTCAGATGGATATGGGAATCTTTCTAAAGCCATAAGAAATATGTGTCCTGATACATTCTTTCTGACGGGAATCGACTGTTTCACTTGATAGCAGAAAAATGCTACTCTTTGCGAGCTGAACTTCTCCTAAAGAACAACTGTGCTTTGCATCCAGAAAGAGAGCTCCAGTCCTGGATTCTCTGATGCATGTGATTCACTAGCCACAGCCATAAGAATACTGTGTCCTTGTGCCTTCTGTCTGACAGTAATCGACTGTTTCACTTGTTAGCAAAGCAAAGTTGCACTTTGCTCGTTGAGCTTCCCCTGAGGAACAACAGTGCTTTGCACAGAGAAAGC
Organism: Pithys albifrons albifrons; assembly: GCF_047495875.1. Classification (NCBI taxonomy): domain Eukaryota; kingdom Metazoa; phylum Chordata; class Aves; order Passeriformes; family Thamnophilidae; genus Pithys; species Pithys albifrons. The sequence continues at coordinate 7,116,250 of NC_092484.1, forward strand.
AAGCTCCAGCCCTGGAGTTTTAGATGTATATGATTTACTTTCCAAAACCATAAGAAATATGTGCCCTGATGTCTCCCGTCTGTCAGAAATCAAGAGTTTCACGTGTTAGAAGAGCAAAGGTGCACTTTGCGATAGGAGCTTCCCGTATGTAACAACTGTGTTTTCACCAAGAAAGAAAGCTCCAGACCTGCATCCTCGAATCCATATGATTCACTTATCAAAGCCATAAGAAATGTGTGTCCTTTTGCTTTCTGTCTTGAAAGAATCAGCTGTTTCTCTTGTTAGCAACGAAAAGTTGCACTTTGCGAGATGAGCTTCCCCTAAGGAACAAGGTTGTTTTTCACCGAGAAAGAAAGAGAGCTCCAGTCCTGGATTCTCAGATGCATATTATTCACCTACCGAAGCCATAAGAAATGTGTGTCCTGATTCCTTCTGTCTGACAGGAATCGACTGTTTCTCTTGTTAGCAAAGCAAAGTTGCACTTTGCTCATTGAGATTCCCTTAAGGAACAACTGTGCTTTGCATCCAGAAAGAGAGCTCCAGTCCTGGATTCTCTGATGCATGTGATTCACTAGCCAGAGCCATAAGAATACTGTGTCCTGATGCCTTCTGTCTGACAGGAATCGACTGTTTCACTTGTTAGCAAAGCAAAGTTGCACTTTGCTCGTTGAGCTTCCCCTAAGGAACAACGTTGTTTTTCACCGTGAAAGCAAGCTCCAGCCCTGGAGTTTTAGATGTATATGATTTACTTTCCAAAACCATAAGAAATATGTGCCCTGATGTCTCCTGTCTGTCAGAAATCAAGAGTTTCACGTGTTAGAAGAGCAAAGGTGCACTTTGCGATAGGAGCTTCCCGTATGTAACAACTGTGTTTTCACCAAGAAAGAAAGCTCCAGACCTGCATCCTCGAATGCATATGATTCACTTATCAAAGCCATAAGAAATGTGTGTCCTTATGCCTTCTGTCTGGCAGGAATCAACTCTGACGGTTGTTAACAGAGCATGTGACTATTAGCTGCACTTTGCGAGATGAACTTCCTAAAAGGAGCACCTGTGCTTTTCCCAGAGTAAGAATGCTCCAGGCCTCGATTCTCAGATTTATAGGATTCACTTTCCAAAACCATAAGAAATGTGTTTCTTTATATGTTCTGTCTTGCAGGAACCACATGTTTCACTTGTTAAAGGACCATGGGAGTTCTATTTGCACTTTGCGAAATGAACTTGCTTCAAGGGGCACTTGTGCTATTCCCAAATAAGAAAGTTCCAGGCATGGATTATCTGATGCATATAATTCTCTTTCCAAATCCATAAAAAATATGTATCTTGCAGCCTTCTGTCTGGCACGAATCAACCTTGGCACACTTTAGCAGATCATGGGAGAGTTAGTTGCACTTTGCGAGATGAGCTCCTCTAAAGAACCACTGTGCTTTTCACGGAGAAAGAAAGATTCAGGCCTGGATTCTCAGATGCATATGATTCACTTATCAAAGTCATAAGACATGCGTGTCCTTATGCCTTCTGTCTTGCAAGAATCAGCCGTTTCTCTTGTTAGCAACGAAAAGTTGCTCTGAAAATTGCACATTGAAAAGTTTGCGAGATGAGCTTCCCCTAAAGAACAAGGTTGATTTTCACGGAGAAAGAAAGATCCAGTCCTGGATTCTCAGATGCATATGAGAATCTGTCTAAAGCCATAAGAAATATGTGTCCTGATGCCTTCTGTGTGACAGGAATCGACTGTTTCACTTGTTAGCAAAGCAAAGTTGCATTTTGATCGTTGAGCTTTCCCTAAGGAACAACAGTGCTTTTCACCGTGAAAGCAAGCTCCAGCCCTGGAGTTTTAGATGCATATGATTTACTTTTGAAAACCATAAGAAATATGTGCCCTGAAATATGTTTCCGTGGGCACAAACATCAACAGCACGTACCACTTTCTTGTCCGGGAATGTGCTGTTTTTCAGCCCTGAATACCAGACTGATGAAGACCCCTCACAGGGAAGAGGCTCCCAGGACAGAAAGCGATTGTTCTTTTTCTAGGGGTAATGGGGCACCATCACTGGCACCTGAGAGCCCAAGGCTGACACCTTTGCCCTGGGTGCAAAGCTTGACGATGCATACCCTGTGCGGGTCCGGGAAAGGGCCGTTTTTCAGCCCAGAATTCCAGACGGAAGTCAAATCCTCCCTGGGAAAAGGTGGCAGGACAGAAAGCGATTGTGCCTTCTCTAGGGTTAATGGGGCCCCATCATTGGCACCTGAGAGCCCAGGGCTGCCACCTTTTGCCTGGGCACAAAGCTCGACGGTGCGTGCCACATGCGGGTAAGGGAAAGAGCCGTTTTCAGCCCAGAATTCCAGACCAATGAAGATTGCTCCCAGGGAAAAGGTGCCAGAACAGAAAGCCATTGTTCTTTTTCTAGGGGTAATGGGGCCCCATGATTGGCACCTGAGAGCCCATGGCTGCCACCTTTTGCCTGGGTGCAAAGCTCGACGGTGCGTTCCACTTGCGGGTCCGGGGAATGCCGTTTTTCAGCCCAGAATTCCAGACGGACGAAAATTCCTCCCTGGGAAAAGGTGCCAGGACAGAAAGCAATTGATATTTATCTAGTGTTAACGGGGACCCATCATTGGCACCTGAGAGCCCAAGGCTGCCACCTTTTCCCTGGGTGCAAAGCTAGATGCTGCCTGCCACGTGCAGGTCAGAGAAAGTGCTTTGTTCAGCCCAGAATTCCAGACGGCTGACGACTCCTCTCAGTGAAAAGGCTCCCAGGACAGAAAGCGATTGTTCCATTTCTAGTGTTAATGGTGGCCCGTCATTGGCATCTGAGAGCCAGAGGTTGCCTCCTTTTCCCTGGGCGCAAAGCTCGACAGTGCCTGCCACGTGCTGGTCCCAGAAAGTGCCATTTTACAGCCCAGAATTCCAGACCAATGAAGACGCCTCCCAGGGAAAAGGTGCCAGGACAGAAAGCCAGTGTGCTTTTTGTAAAGGTAATGGGGCCCCATCATTGGCACCTGAGAGCCCAAGACTGCCACCTTTTCCCTGGACGCAAAGCTCGATGGTGCGTTCCACTTGCGGGTCCAGGAAAGTGCCGATTCTCAGACCAGAATTCCAAACCGATGAAGATTCCTCCCTGGGAAAAGGTGCCAGGACAGAAAGCCATTGTGCCTTTTGTAGGGGTAATGGGGCACCATCATTGGCACCTGAGAGCCCAAGGCTGCCTCCTATTCCCTGGGCGCAAATCTCAACGGTGTGTACCTTGTGCGGGTTTGGGGCAGTGCCAATTTTGAACCCCGAATTCGAGACGGACGAAGATTCCTCCCAGGGAAAAGGTGCCAGGACAGAAAGCAAGTGTTATTTTTCTAGTGTTAACGGGGCCCCATCATTGGCACCTGAGAGCCCAAGGCTGCCACCTTTTCCCTGGGTGCAAAGCTCGACGGTGCATACCCTTTGCGGGTCCGGGAAAGGGCCGTTTTTCAGCCCAGAATTCCAGACGGAAGTCAATTGCTCTCTGGGAAAAGGTGTCCGGACAGAAAGCCATTGTGCCTTTTCTAGGGTCAATGGGGCCCCATCTTTGGCACCTGAGAGCCCAAGGCTGCCACCTTTTCCCTGGGCGCAAATGTCGACGGCGCGTGCCACTTGCAAGTCCGGGAATGTGCCGTTTCTCATCCCAGAATTCCAGGCCAGCGAGGATTTCTCCCTGGGAAAAGGCGCCAGGACAGAAAGCGATTATGCCTTTTCTAGAGTTAATGGGGCCCCAAAATTGGCAGCTGAGAGCCCAGGGCTGCCACCGTTTCCCTGGGCGCAAAGCTCGACAGTGCGTGCCACATGCGAGTAAGGGAATGTGCCGTTTTCAGCCCAGAATTCCAGACGGAAGTCAATTCCTCCCTGAGAAAAGGTATCAGGACAGAAAGCCATTGTGCCTTTTCTAGGGATAATGGGGCCCCATCTTTGGCACCTGAGAGCTCAAGTCTGCCACATTTTGCCTGGGCGCAAAGCTCGACGGTGCGTTCCACTTGTGGGTCCGTGGAAGTTCCATTTTTCAGCCCAGAATTTCAGACCGATGAAGATTCCTCAGAGGGAAAAGGTGCCAGGAGACAAAGCCATTGTGTATTTTGTAATGGTAATGGCGCCCCATCATTGGCACCTGAATACCCAAGGCTGTCACCTTTTCCCTGGGTGCAAAGCTCGACAGTGCGTACCCTGTGCGGGTCCGGGAAAGTGCCATTTTTCAGCCCTGAATTCCAGACGGAAGTCAATTCCTCTCTGGGAAAAGGTGTCAGGACAGAAAGCAAGTGTTATTTTTGTAGTGTTAACGGGGCCCCATCATTGGCACCTGAGAGCCCAAGGCTGCCACCTTTTCCCTGGGCGCAAATGTCGACGGCGCGTGCCACTTGCGGGTCCGGGGAAGTGCCATTTTTCAGCCCAGAATTCCAGACGGACGAAGATACCTCTCAGGGAAAAGGTGCCAGGTCAGAAATCAAATTGTCCTTTTCTAGGGTCAATGGTGCCCCATCATTGGCACCTGAATACCCAAGGCTGCCACCTTTTCCGTGGGCGCAAACATCAACGGCGCGTACCACTTTCTTGTCCGGGAAAGTGCCGTTTTTCAGCCCTCAATTCCATAAGGATGAAGACTCCTCACAGGGAAGAGGCTCCCAGGACAGAAAGCGATTGTTCCATTTCTAGGCTTAATCGGGCCCCATCATTGGCACCTGAGAGCCCAAGGTTGCCTCCTATACCCTGGGTGCAAAGCTCGACCATGCGTGCTACGTGAGGGTCCGGGAAATTGCCGTTTCTCATTCCAGAATTCCAGACCGATGAAGACTCCTCCCTGGGAAAAGGTGCCAGGACAGGAATTGATTTCTCCTTTTCTAGGAGTAATGGGGACCCATCATTGGCACCTGAGAGCTGAAGGCTGCAACCTTTTCCCTGAGCGTAAAGCTCGACGGTGCGTGCCACTTGCGGGTCCAGGAATGTGCTGTTTCTCATCCCAGAATTCGGGGCCAATGAAGATTTCTCCCAGGGAAAAGGTGCCAGGACAGAAAGCGATTGTGCCTTTTCTAGGGTTAATGGGGCCCCAAAATTGACACCTGAGAGCCCAAGGCTGCCACCTTTTCCCTGGGCGCAAAGCTCGACGGAGCGTTCCACGTGCGGGTCCGGGAAAGTGCCATTTTTCCACCCAGAATTCCAGACCTATGAAGATTCCTCAGAGGGAAAAGGTACCAGGAGACAAAGCCATTGTGTATTTTGTAATGCTAATTGGGCCCCATCATTGGCATCTGAGAGCCCAAGGCTGCCACCTTTTCCCTGGGTGCAAAGCTTGACGATGCATACCCTGTGCGGGTCCGGGAAAGGGCCGTTTTTCAGCCCAGAATTCCAGACGGAAGTCAATTCCTCTCTGGAAAAAGGTGTCAGGACAGAAAGCAAGTGTTATTTTTCTAGTGTTAACGGGGCCCCATCTTTGGCACCTGAGAGCCCAAGGCTGCCACCTTTTCCCTGGCCTCAAAGCTCGACGGAGTGTGCCAGGTGCGGTTCCGGGAAAGCGTGATTTTTCAGCCCAGATTTCCAGACGGATGAAGATTCCTGCCAACTAAAAAGTGCCAGGACAGAATGTGCTTGTTCCTTTTCTAGGGTTAATGGGGCCCCATCATTGGCACCTGAGAGCCGAAGGCTGCCACCTTTTCCCTGGGCACAAAGCCCGACGGTGCATGCCACATGCGTTTTTTTCAGCCCTGAATTCCAGACTAACGATGATTCCTCCCAGGGAAAAGGTGCCAGGAGAGAAAGCGATTGTTCCTTTTCTAGGGTTAATGCAGCCCCATCTTTGGCAGCTGAGAGCCCAAGGCTGCCACCTTTTCCCTGGGCTCAAACCTCGACGGTGCATGCCATGTGCGGGTCCGGCAAATGCCGTTTTTCAGCCCAGAATTCAAGCTGCATGAAGATTCCTCCCAGGAAAAAGGTGCCAGGGCAGAAAGCCATTGTGCCTTTTCTAAGAATAAAGGGGCCCCATCACTTTCACCTGAGAGCCCAAGGCTGCCACCTTTTCCCTGGGCTCAAAGATCGACGATGCGTGCCACATGCGGGTAAGGGAAAGTGCCTTTTTTCAGCCCAGAATTCCAGACGGACAAGATTCCTCCCAGGGAATAGGTGCCAGGACAGAAAGGGATTGTTCCTTTTCTTGGGGTAATGGGGCTCCATCGTTGGCAACTCAGAGCCCAAGACTGCCACCTTTTCCCTGGTCTCAAAGCACAACGGAGAGTACCAGGTGCGGGTCAGGGTACGTGCCTTTTTTCAGCCCAGATTTCCAGACTGATGAAGATTCCTCCCAGGGAAAAAGTGCTAGGACAGAAAGCGATTGTTCCAGTTCTAGGGTAAATGCGGCCCCCTCATTGGCACCTGACAGCCCAAGGCTGTCACCATTTTCCTGGGCTCAAAGCCTGACGGCGCGTGCCACATGCCCTTTATTCAGCCCTGAATTCCAGACAGACGATGATTTCTCTCTGGGAGAAACTTGCCAGGACAGAAAGCGATTGTTCCTTTTCTAAGGTTAATGCGGCCCCATCTTTGGCAGCTGAGAGCCCAAGGCTGCCACCTTTACTGTGGGCTCAAAGATCGACGGTGCATGCCAGGTGCAGATCCGGGAAATGCCTTTTTTCATCCCAGAATTCCAGACTAACGATGATTCCTCCCAGGGAAAAGGTGCCAGGAGAGAAAGCGATTGTTCCTTTTCTAGGGTTAATCATTGCCCCATCATTGGCACCTGAGAGCCGAAGGCTGCGACCTTTTTCCTGGGCTCAAGCCTCGACGGTGCATGCCATGCGCGGGTCCAGCAAATGCAGTTTTTCATCCCCGAATTCCAGATGGATGAAGATTCCTCCCGGGAAAAAGGTGCCAGGACAGAAAGCGAGTGTTTCAGGTCTAGGGTTAATGGGGGCCCCTCATTGCCACCTGAGACCCCAAGGCTGTCACTTTTTCCTGGACGCAAAGCCCGACGGTGCGTGCCATTTGCGGGTTTTTCAGACCAGATTTCCAGACGGATGAAGATTCCTCGCAGGGAAAATGTGCCAGGACAGAAAGCGATTGTTCCTTTTCTAGCATTAATGCAGCCCCATCTTTGGCAGCTGAGAGCCCAAGGCTGCCACCTTTTCCCTGGGCTCAAAGCCTGACAGTGCGTGCCACATGCCGTTTATTCAGCCCAGAATTCCAGACGGATGATGATTTCACCCTGGGAGAAACTCGCCAGGACAGAAAGCTATTGTTCCTTTTCTAAGGTTAATGCGGTCCCACCGTTGGCAGCTGAGAGCCCAAGGCTCCCACCTTTACCATGGGCTCAAAGCTCGACAGTGCATGCCAGGTGCGGTTCCGGCAAATGACGTTTTTCATCCCAGAATTTCAGATGGATGAAGATTCCTCCCAGGGAAAACGTGCCAGGACGGAAAGCGATTGTGCCGTTTCTAAGAATAATGGGGCCCCATCATTGGCACATGAGAGCCGAAGGCTGCCACCTTTTCCCTGGGCGCAATGACTGACGGTGTGTGCCACTTGGGGGCTTTTTAGCCCAGAATTCCAGACGGATGAAGATTCCTCCCAGGGAAAATGTGCCAGGATAGAACGCGATTGTTATTTTTCTAGTGTTAATGCGGCCCCAATTTTGGCAGCTGAGAGCCCAAGGCTGCACCTTTTCCCTGGGCTCAAAGCTCGATGCAGCATGCCAAGTGCTGGTTAGGGAAAGTGCCGCTTTTCAGCCCAGAATTACAGATGGACCAAGATTCCTCCCAGGGAATAGGTACTAGCACAGAAAGTGATTGTGCCTTTTTCTAGGGGTAATGGGGCCCCATCATTGGCACCTGAGGGCCCAAGGCTGCCACCTGTTTCCTGGGCTCAAAGCTTGGCGGAGTGTGCCAGGTGCGGGTCAGGGTAAGTGCCTTTTTTCAGCCCAGAATTCCAGACAGATGAAGATTCCTCCCAGGGAAGAGGTGCCAGGACAGAAAGCGATTTTTACATTTCTTGGGTTAATGGGGCCCCATCATTGGCACCTGAGAGTCCAAGGCCGCCACCTTTTCCCTTGCCGCAAAGCCGGACGGTGCATGCCACATGCTGTTTTTTAAGCCCAGAATTCCAGAGGGAGGATGATTCCTCCCTGGGAAAAAATGCCAGGAAAGAAAGGGATTGTTCCATTTCTTGGGTTAATGGGGCCCCATCATTGCCACCTGAGAGCCCAAGACTGCCACCTTTTCCCTGGGCTCAAAGATCGACGGTGCGTGCCACCTGCGGGTCAGGTAAAGTGCCTTTTTTCAGCCCAGAATTCCAGATGGACCAAGATTCCTCCCAGGGAAAAGGTGCTAGGACAGAAAGGGATTGTTCCTTTTCTTGGGGTAACGGGGCACCATCATTGGCACCTGAGAGCCCAAGGCTGCCACCTTTTCCCTGGCCTCAAAGCACGACGGAGGGTACCAGGTGCAGGTCAGGGAACGTGCCGTTTATCAGCCCAGAATTCCAGAAGTTTTTAGATTCTACCCTGGGATAAAGTTCCTGGACAGAAAACGATTGTTCTATTTCTAGGTTTAATGGGACCCCGTCATTGGCACCTGAGAGCCCAAGGCTGCCACCTTTTCCCTGGCCTCAAAGCTTGACGGAGTGTGCCAGGCGCGGTTCTGGGAAAGCGTAATTTTTCAGCCCAGATTTCCAGACGGATGAAGATTCCTGCCAACTAAAAAGTGCCAGGACAGAAAGTGTTTGTTCCTTTTCTAGGGTTAATGGGGCCCCATCATTAGCACCTGAGAGCCGAAGGCTGCCACCTTTTCCCTGGGCGCAAAGCCCGACGGTGCATGCCACTATCAGATTTTTCAGCCCAGAATTCCAGACTAACGATGATTCCTCCCAGGAAAAAGGTGCTGGGACAGAGAGCGCTTGCTCCTTTTCTAGGGTTAATGCAGCCCCCTCTTTGGCAGCTTAGAGCGCAAGGCTGCCACCTTTTCCCTGGGCTCAAACCTCCACGGTGCATGCCATGTGCAGGTCCGGCAAATGCCGTTTTTCAGCCCAGAATTCAAGATGCATGAAGATTCCTCCCAGGAAAAAGGTGCCAGGGCAGAAAGCCATTGTGCCTTTTCTAAGAATATTGGGGCCCCATCACTGGCACCTGAGAGCCCAAGGCTGCCACCTTTTCCCTGGGCGGAAAGCCCAACGGTGCCTACCACATGCTGTTTTTTAAGTCCAGAATTCCAGAGGGACGATGATTCCTCCCTGGGAAAAGGTGCCAGGACAGAAAGGGATTGTTCCATTTCTAGGTTTAAGGGGCCCCATCATTGGCACCTGAAAGCCCAAGGCTGCCACCTTTTCCCTAGGCACAAAGCTCGACGGAACGTGCCAAGTGCAGGTTTTTTAGCCCAGAATTCCAGACGGATGAAGATTCCTGCCAGGGAAAATGTGCCAGGACAGAAAGCGATTGTTCCTTTTCTAGGGTTAATCATTGCCCCATCATTGGCACCTGAGAGCCGAAGGCTGCGACCTTTTTCCTGGGCTCAAGCCTCGACTGTGTATGCCATGCGCGGGTCCAGCAAATGCAGTTTTTCATCCCCGAATTCCAGATGGATGAAGATTCCTCCCGGGAAAAAGGTGCCAGGACAGAAAGCGAGTGTTTCAGGTCTAGGGTTAATGGGGGCCCCTCATTGCCACCTGAGACCCCAAGGCTGTCACTTTTTCCTGGACGCAAAGCCCGACGGTGCGTGCCATTTGCGGGTTTTTCAGATCAGATTTCCAGACGGATGAAGATTCCTCGCAGGGAAAATGTGCCAGGACAGAAAGCGATTGTTCCTTTTCTAGCATTAATGCAGCCCCATCTTTGGCAGCTGAGAGCCCAAGGCTGCCACGTGTTTCCTGGGCTCAAAGCTTGGCGGAGTGTGCCAGGTGCGGGTCAGGGTAAGTGCCTTTTTTCAGCCCAGAATTCCAGACAGATGAAGATTCCTCCCAGGGAAGAGGTGCCAGGACAGAAAGCGATTTTTATATTTCTTGGGTTAATGGGGCCCCATCATTGGCACCTGAGAGTCCAAGGCCGCCACCTTTTCCCTTGCCGCAAAGCCGGACGGTGCATGCCACATGCTGTTTTTTAAGCCCAGAATTCCAGAGGGAGGATGATTCCTCCCTGGGAAAAAATGCCAGGAAAGAAAGGGATTGTTCCATTTCTTGGGTTAATGGGGCCCCATCATTGCCACCTGAGAGCCCAAGACTGCCACCTTTTCCCTGGGCTCAAAGATCGACGGTGCGTGCCACCTGCGGGTCAGGTAAAGTGCCTTTTTTCAGCCCAGAATTCCAGATGGACCAAGATTCCTCCCAGGGAAAAGGTGCTAGGACAGAAAGGGATTGTTCCTTTTCTTGGGGTAACGGGGCACCATCATTGGCACCTGAGAGCCCAAGGCTGCCACCTTTTCCCTGGCCTCAAAGCACGACGGAGGGTACCAGGTGCAGGTCAGGGAACGTGCCGTTTATCAGCCCAGAATTCCAGAAGTTTTTAGATTCTACCCTGGGATAAAGTTCCTGGACAGAAAACGATTGATCTATTTCTAGGTTTAATGGGGCCCCGTCATTGGCACCTGAAAGCCCAAGGCTGCCACCTTTTCCCTAGGCACAAAGCTCGACGGAACATGCCAAGTGCAGGTTTTTTAGCCCAGAATTCCAGAAGTTTTTAGATTCTACCCTGGGATAAAGTTCGTCTGGAATTTTGGGCTGAAAATCAGTACTTCCCCAGACTCACACAAGGTACGCACCGTCGAGCTTTTCGCCCAGGGCAAAGGTGGCAGCCTTGGGCTCTCAGGTGACATTTTTGGGGCCCCATTAACCTTAGAAAAAGCACAATCGCTTTCTGTCCTGGCACCTTTTCCCTGGGAGGAATTTTCGTCCGTCTGGAATTCTGGGCTGAAAAACGGCACTTCCCCGGACCTGCAAGTGGAACGCACCGTTGAGCTTTGCGCCCAGGCAAAAGGTGGCAGCCTTGGGCTCTCAGGTGCCAATGATGGGGCCCCATTACCCCTAGAAAAAGAACAATGTCTTTCTGTCCTGGCACCTTTTCCCTGGGAGGAATTTTCATCCGTCTGGAATACTGGGCTGAAAACGTCTCTTTCCCTTACATGCATGTGGCACGCACCGTCGAGCTTTGCGTCCAGGGAAAAGGTGGCAGCCCTGTGCTCTCAGCTGCCAATTTTGGGGCCCCATTAACCCTAGAAAAGGCACAATCGCTTTCTGTCCTGGCACCTTTTCCCAGGGAGAAATCTTCGCTGGCCTGGAATTCTGGGATGAGAAACGGCACATTCCCGGACTTGCAAGTGGCACGCGCCGTCGACATTTGTGCCCAGGGTAAAGGTGGCAGCCTTGGGCTCTCAGGTGCCAAAGATGGGGCCCCATTACCCCTAGAAAAGGCACAATGGCTTTCTGTCCTGACACCTTTTCCCAGAGAGGAATCGACTTCCATCTGGAATTCTGGGCTGAAAAACGGCCCTTTCCCGGACCCGCACTTGGTATGCACCGTCGAGCTTTGCACCCAGGGAAAAGGTGGCAGCCTTGGGCTCTCAGGTGCCAATGATGGGGCCCAATTAGCATTACAAAATACACAATGGCTTTGTCTCCTGGTACCTTTTGCCTCTGAGGAACCTTCATAGGTCTGGAATTCTGGGCTGAAAAATGGCACTTTCTGGGACCCGCATGAGGAACTCTCCGTCGAGCTTTGCGCCCAGGGAAAAGGTGGCAGCCTTGGGCTCTCAGGTGTCAATTTTGGGGCCCCATTAACCCTAGAAAAGGCACAATTGCTTTCTGTCCTGGCACCTTTTCCCTGGTAGAAATCTTCATCAGCCTCGAATTCTGGCATGAGAAAGAGCACATTCCTGGACCCGCAAGTGGCACGCACCGTCGAGCTTTGCGCTCAGGGAAAAGGCGGCAGCCTTTGGCTTTCAGGTGCCAATGATGTGCTTCCATTACTCCTAGAAAAGGAGAAATCCATTCCTGTCCTGGCACCTTTTCCCAGGGAGGAGTCTTCATCGGTCTGGAATTCTGGAATGAGAAACGGCAATTTCCCGGACCCTCACGTAGCACGCATGGTCGAGCTTTGCGCCCAGGGTATAGGAGGCAACCTTGGGCTCTCAGGTGCCCATGATGGGGCCCGATTAACCCTAGAAATGGAACAATCGCTTTCTGTCCTGGGAGCCTCTTCCCTGTGAGGAGTCTTCATCCGTCTGGAATTGAGGGCTGAAAAACGGCACTTTCCCGGACAAGAAAGTGGTACGCGCCGTTGATGTTTGCGCCCACGGAAAAGGTGGCAGCCTTGAACTCTCAGGTGCCAATGATGGGGCAGCATTGACCCTAGAAAAGGACAATTCGATTTCTGACCTGGCACCTTTTCCCTGGGAGGTATCTTCATATGTCTGGAATTCTGGGCTGAAAAATGGCACTTCCCTGGACCCGCACGTGGCACGCGCCGTCGACATTTGGGCCCAGGGAAAAGGTGGCAGCCTTGGGCTCTCAGGTGCCAATGATGGGGTCCCATTAAGCCTAGAAAAGGTGCTGTCCTGGCACCTTTTCCCTGGGAGGAATCTTCATCGCTCTCGAATTCTGGAATGAGAAACGGCAATTTCTGGGACCAGCACGTGGCACGCGCTGTCGAGCTTTGCGCCCAGGGAAAAGGAGGCAACCTCTGGCTCTCAGATGCCAATGACGGGCCCCCATTAACACTAGAAATGAAACAATCGCTTTCTGTCCTGGAAGCCTTTTCCCTGGGAGAAGTCGTCATCCGTCTGGAATTCTGGGCTGAACAAAACACTTTCTCTGACCTGCACGTGGCAGGTACCATCTAGCTTTGCACCCAGGGAAAAGGTGGCAGCCTTGGGCTCTCAGGTGCCAACGATGGGTCCCCGTTAACACTAGACAAATAACAATGGCTTTCTGTCCTGGCACCTTTTCCCTGGGAGGAATTTTCGTCCGTCTGGAATTCTGGGCTGAAAAACGGCACTTCCCCGGACCTGCAAGTGGAACGCACCGTCGAGCTTTGTGCCCAGGCAAAAGGTGGCAGCCTTGGGCTCTCAGGTGCCAATGATGGGGCCCCATTTACCCTAGAAAAGGCACAATAGCTTTCTGTCCTGGCACCTTTTCCTAGGGAGAAATCTTCGCTGGCCTGGAATTCTGGGATGAGAAACGGCACATTCCCGGACTTGCAAGTGGCACGCGCCGTCAACATTTGCGCTTAGGGAAAAGATGGCAGTCTTAGGCTCTCAGGTGTCAATTTTGGGGCCCCATTACCCCTAGAAAAGGCCCAATCGCTTTCTGTCCTGACACCTTGTCCCAGGAAGGAATCTTCGTCCGTCTGGAAATCTGGGTTCAAAAATGGCACTGCCCCAAACCCGTACAACGTACACACCGTCGAGCTTTGCGCCCAGGGAAAAGGGGGCAGCCTTGGGCTCTCAGCTGCCAGTGATGGTGCCCCATTACCCCTACAAAAGGCACAATGGCTTTCTGTCCTGGCACCTTTTCCCAGGGAGGAATCTTCATCGGTTTGGAATTCTGGTCTGAGAATAGGCACTTTCCTGGACCCGCAAGTGGAATGCACCATCGAGCTTTGCGTCCAGGGAAAAGGTGGCAGACTTGGGCTCTCAGGTGCCAATGATGGGGCCCCATTACCTTTACAAAAAGCACAATGGCTTTCTGTCCTGGCACCTTTTCCCTGGGAGAAATCTTCATCAGCCTCGAATCCTCGCATGAGAAAGAGCACATTCCTGGACCGCAAGTGGCACGCACCGTCGAGCTTTGCGCTCAGGGAAAAGGCGGCAGCCTTCGGATTTCAGGTGCCAATGATGTGCTTCCATTACTCCTAGAAAAGGAGAAATCCATTCCTGTCCTGGCACCTTTTCCCAGGGAGGAGTCTTCATCAGTCTGGAATTCTGGAATGAGAAACGGCAATTTCCCGGACCCTCACGTAGCACGCATGGTCGAGCTTTGCGCCCAGGATATAGGAGGCAACCTTGGTCTCTCAGGTGCCCATGATGGGGCCCGATTAACCCTAGAAATGGAACAATCGCTTTCTGTCCTGGGAGCCTCTTCCCTGTGAGGAGTCTTCATCCGTCTGGAATTGAGGGCTGAAAAACGGCACTTTCCCGGACAAGAAAGTGGCACGCGCCGTTGATGTTTGCGCCCACGGAAAAGGTGGCAGCCTTGAACTCTTAGGTGCCAATGATGGGGCACCATTGACCCTAGAAAAGGACAATTCGATTTCTGACCTGGCACCTGTTCTCTGGGAGGTATCTTCGTATGTCTGGAATTCTGGGCTGAAAAATGACACTTCCCCGGACCCGCAAGTGGCACGTGCCGTCGACATTTGCGCCCAGGGAAAAGGTGGCAGCCTTGGGCTCTCAGGTGCCAATGATGGGGTCCCATTAAGCCTAGAAAAGGAGAAATCGATTCCTGTTCTGGCACCTTTTCCCTGGGAGGAATCTTCATCGCTCTGGAATTCTGGAATGAGAAACGGCAATTTCTGGGACCAGCATGTGGCACGCGCTGTCGAGCTTTGCGCCCAGGGAAAAGGAGGCAACCTCTGGCTGTCATATGCCAATGACGGCCCCCATTAACACTAGAAATGGAACAATCGCTTTCTGTCGTGGGAGCCTTTTCCCTGGGAGGAGTTGTCATCTGTCTGGAATTCTGGGCTGAACAAAGCACTTTCTCTGACCTGCACGTGGCAGGCACCATCTAGCTTTGTGCCCAGGGAAAAGGTGGCAGCCTTGGGCTCTCAGGTGCGAATGATGGGTCCCCGTTAACACTAGATAAATAACAATCGCTTTCTGTCCTGGCACCTTTTCCCTGGGAGGAATTTTCATCCGTCTGGAATTCTGGTCTGAAAAATGGCACTTCCCCGGACCTGCAAGTGGCACGCAACGTCGCCATTTGCGTCCAGGCAAAAGGTGGCAGCCCGAGGCTCTCAGCTGCCAATTTTGGGGCCCCATTAACCCTAGAAAAGGCACAAGCGCTTTCTGTCCTCGCACCTTTTCCCAGGGAGAAATCTTCGCTGGCCTGGAATTCTGGGATGGGAAACGGCACATTCCGGGACTTGCAAGTGGCACGCGCCGTCGACTTTTGCGTCCAGGGAAAAGGTGGCAGCCTTGGGCTCTCAAATGCCAAAGATGGTGCCCCATTACCCCTAGAAAAGGCACAATGGCTTTCTGTCCTGACACCTTTTCCCAGGGAGGAATCGACTTTCGTCTGGAATTCTGGGCTGAAAAATGGCCCTTTCCCGGACCTGCACAGGGTATGCACCGTCGAGCTTTGCACGCAGGGAAAAGGTGGCAGTCTTGGGCTCTCAGGTGCCAATGATGGGGCCCAATTAGCATTACAAAATACACAATGGCTTTGTCTCCTGGTACCTTTTGCCTCTGAGGAATCTTCATAGGTCTGGAATTCTGGGCTGAAAAATGGCACTTTCCCGGACCCGCAAGTGGAACGCTCCGTCGAGCTTTGCGCCCAGGGAAAAGGTGGCAGCCTTGGGCTCTCAGGTGCCAATGATGGAGTCCCATTAAGCCTAGAAAAGGAGAAATCGATTCCTGTCCTCGCACCTTTTCCCAGGGAGGAATCTTCATCGGTCTGGAATACTGGAATGAGAAACGGCAATTTCTGGGACCAGCATGTGGCACGCACTGTCGAGCTTTCCACCCAGAGAAAAGGAGGAACCTCTGGCTGTCATATGCCAAAGACGGGCCACCATTAACACTAGAAATGGAACAATTGCTTTCTGTCGTGGGAGGCTTTTCCCTGGGAGGAGTCGTCATCTATCCGGAATTCTGGGCTGAACAAAGCACTTTCTCTGACCTGCACGTGGCAGGCACCATCTAGCTTTGCGCCCAGGGAAAAGGTGGCAGCCTTGGGCTCTCAGGTGCCAATGATGGGTCCCCGTTAACACGAGATAAATAACACTTGCTTTCTGTCCTGGCACCTTTTCCCTGGGAGGAATTTTCGTCCGTCTGGAATTCTGGGCTGAAAACGGCTCTTTCCCTTACACGCATGTGGCACGCACCGTCGAGCTTTGCGCCCAGGGAAAAAGTGACAGCCTTGGGCTCTCAGCTGCCAATGATGGGGCCCCATTAACCCTAGAAAAGGCACAATCGCTTTCTGTCCTGGCACCTTATCCCAGGGAGAAATCTTCGCTGGACTGGAATTCTGGGATGAGAAACGGCACATTCCTGGACTTGCAAGTGGCACGCGCCGTCAACATTTGCGCCCAGGGAATAGATGGCAGTCTTAGGCTCTCAGGTGTCAATTTTGGGGCCCCATTACCCCTAGAAAAGACCCAATCGCTTTCTGTCCTGACACCTTGTCCCAGGGAGGAATCTTCGTCCGTCTGGAAATCTGGGTTCAAAAATGGCACTGCCCCAAACCCGTACAACGTACACACCGTCGTGCTTTGCGCCCAGGGAAAAGGGGGCAGCCTTGGGCTCTCAGGTGCCAATGATGGGGCCCCATTACCCCTAGAAAAAGAACAATCGCTTTCTGTCCTGGCACCTTTTCCCTGGGAGGAATCTTCATCCGTCTGGAATTCTGGGCTGAAAAAGGCTCTTTCCCTTACCTGCATGTGACACGCACCGTCGAGCTTTGTGCCCAGGCAGAAGGTGGCAGATCTGGGCTCTCAGCTGCCAATTTTGGGGCCCCATTATCCCTAGAAAAGGCACAATCGCTTTCTGTCCTGGCACCTTTTCCCTGGGAGGAATCTTCATTGGTCTGGAATTCTGGGCTGAAAACGGCTCTTTCCCTTACCCGCTTTGGCATGCACCGTCGAGCTTTGCGCCCAGGGAAAAGGTGGCAGCCCTGGGCTCTCAGCTGCCAATTTTGGGGCCCCACTAACCCTAGAAAAGGCACAATCGCTTTCTGTCCTGGCACCTTTTCCCAGGGAGAAATCTTCGCTGACCTGGAATTCTGGGATGAGAAACGGCACATTCCCAGACTTGCAAGTGGCACGCGCCGTCGACATTTGCACCCAGGGAAAAGGGGGCAGCCTTGGGCTCTCAGGTGGCAAAGATGGTGCCCCATTACCCCTACAAAAGGCACAATGTCTTTCTGTCCTGGCACCTTTTCCCAGGGAGGAATCTTCATCGGTTTGGAATTCTGGTCTGAAAATCGGCACTTTCATGGACCCGCAAGTGGAACGCACCATCGAGCTTTGCGTCCAGGGAAAAGGTGGCAGTCTCGTGCTCTCAGGTGCCAATGATGGGGCCCCATTACCTTTACAAAAAGCACAATGGCTTTCTGTCCTGGCACCTTTTCCCTGGGAGGAGTCTTCATTGGTCTGGAATTCTGGGCTGTAAAATGGCACTTTCTGGGACCAGGACGTGGCACGCACTGTCGTGCTTTGCGCCCAGGGAAAAGGAGGCAACCTCTGGCTCTCAGATGCCAATGACGGGCCCCCATTAACACTAGAAATGGAACAATCGCTTTCTGTCCTGGGAGCCTTTTCATTGGGAGGAGTCGTCATCCATCTGGAATCCTGGGCTGAACAAAGCACTTTCTCTGACCTGCACGCGGCAGGCACCATCTAGCTTTGCGCCCAGGGAAAAGGTGGCAGCCTTGGGCTCTCAGGTGCCAACGATGGGTCCTCGTTAACACTAGGTAAATAACAATCGCTTTCTGTCCTGGCACCTTTTCCCAGGGAGGAATTTCCGTCCGTCTGGAATTCTGGGCTGAAAAACGGCACTTCCCCGGACCTGCAAGTGGAACGCACCGTCGAGCTTTGTGCCCAGGCAAAAGGTGGCAGCCTTAGGTTCTCAGCTGCCAAAGATGGGGCCCCATTACCCCTAGAAAAAGAACAATGTCTTTCTGTCCTGGCATTTTTTCCCTGGGAGGAATCTTCATTGGTCTGGAATTCTGCGCTGAAAACGGCTCTTTCCCTTACCCGCATGTGGCACGCACCGTCGAGCTTTGCGCCCAGGGAAAATGTGGCAGCCCTGGGCTCTCAGCTGCCAATGATGGGGCCCCATTAACCCTAGAAAAGGCACAATAGCTTTCTGTCCTGGCACCTTTTCCTAGGGAGAAATCTTCGCTGGCCTGGAATTCTGGGATGAGAAACGGCACATTCCCGGACTTGCATGTGGCACGCGCCGTCGACATTTGCGCCCAGGGAAAAGGGGGCAGCCTTGGGCTCTCAGGTGCCAAAGATGGGGCCCCATTGCCCCTAGAAAAGGCACAATGGCTTTCTGTCCTGACACATTTTCCCAGAGAGGAATCGACTTCCGTCTGGAATTCTGGGCTGAAAAACGGCCCTTTCCCAGACCCGCACATGGTATGCACCGTCGAGTTTTGCGCCCAGGGAAAAGGTGGCAGCCTTGGGCTCTCAGGTGCCAATGATGGGGCCCAATTAGTAATACAAAATACACAATGGCGTTGTCTCCTGGTACCTTTTCCCTCTGAGGAATCTTCATAGGTCTGGAATTCTGGGCTGAAAAATGGCACTTTCCCTTACCCGCATGTGGCATGCACCGTCGAGCTTTGCGCCCAGGGAAAAGGTGGCAGCCTTGGGCTCTCAGGTGTCAATTTTTGGGCCCCATTAACTATAGAAAAGGCACAATTGCTTTCTGCCCTGGCACCTTTTCCCTGGAAGAAATCTTCATCGGACTGGAATTCTGGGATGAGAAACAGCACATTCCTGGACCCGCAAGTGGCACGCACCGTCGTGCTTTGTGCTCAGGGAAAAGGTTGCAGCCTTCGGCTCTCAGGTGTCAATGATGGAGCCCCATTAACCCTAGAAAAGGAACAATCGCTTTCTGTCCTGACACCTTTTCCCAGGGAGGAATCTTCATCGGTTTGGAATTCTGGAATGAGAAACGGCAATTTCCCGGACCCTCACGTAGCACGCATGGTCGAGCTTTGCGCCCAGGGTATAGGAGGCAACCTTGGGCTCTCAGGTGCCAATGATGGGGCCCTATTAACCCTAGAAATGGAACAATCGCTTTCTGTCCTGGGAGCCTCTTCCCTGTGAGGAGTCTTCATCCGTCTGGAATTGAGGGCTGAAATACGGCACTTTCCCGGACAAGAAAGTGGCACGTGCCGTTGATGTTTGCGCCCACGGAAAAGGTGGCAGCCTTGAACTCTCAGGTGCCAATGATGGGGCACCCTTGACCCTAGAAAAGGATAATTAGATTTCTGACCTGGCACCTTTTCCCTGGGAGGTGTCTTCGTCCGTCTGGAATTCTGGGCTGAAAAATGGCACTTCCCCGGACCCGCAAGTGGCACGCGCCGTCGACATTTGCGCCCAGGCAAAAGGTGGCAGCCTTGGGCTCTCAGGTGCCAATGATGGGGCCTTGTCAACACTAGAAAAATAACATTTGCTTTCTGTCCTGGCACCTTTTCCCAGGGAGGAATCTTCGTCCGTCTGGCAATCTGGCTTCAAAAATGGCACTGCCCCAAACCCGCACAAGGTACACACCGTCGAGCTTTGCGCCCAGGGAAAAGGGGGCAGCCTTGGGCTCTCAGCTGCCAATGATGGTGCCCCATTACCCCTACAAAAGGCACAATGGCTTTCTGTCCTGGCACCTTTTCCCAGGGAGGAATCTTCATCGCTTTGGAATTCTGGTCTGAGAATCGGCACTTTCCTGGACCCGCAAATGGAACGCACCATCAAGCTTGGCGTCCAAGGAAAAGGTGGCAGTCTTGGGCTCTCGGGTGCCAATGATGGGGCCCCATTACCTTTACAAAAAGCACAATGGCTTTCTGTCCTGGCACCTTTTCCCTGGGAGAAGTCTTCATTGGTCTGGAATTCTGGGCTGTAAAATGGCACTTTCTGGGACCAGCACGTGGCACGCACTGTCGTGCTTTGCGCCCAGGGAAAAGGAGGCAACCTCTGGCTCTCAGATGCCAATGACGGGCCCCCATTAACACTAGAAATGGAACAATCACTTTCTGTCCTTGGAGCCCTTTCCCTGGGAGGAGTCGTCAGCCGTCTGGAATCCTGGGCTGAACAAAGCACTTTCTCTGACCTGCACGTGGCAGGCACCATCTAGCTTTGCGCCCAGGGAAAAGGTGGCAGCCTTGGGCTCTCAGGTGCCAACGATGGGTCCCCGTTAACACTAGATAAATAACAATCTCTTTCTTTCCTGGCACCTTTTCCCAGGGAGGAATTTTCGTCCGTCTGGAATTCTGGGCTGAAAAACGGCACTTCCCCGGACCTGCAAGTGGAACGCACCGTTGAGCTTTGTGCCCAGGCAAAAGGTGGCAGCCTTGGGCTCTCAGGTGCCAATGATGGGGCCCCATTAACCCTAGAAAAAGAACAATGGCTTTCTGTCCTGGCACCTTTTCCCTGGGAGGAATCTTCATTGGTCTGGAATTCTGGGCTGAAAACGGCTCTTTCCCTTACCCGCATGTGGCACGCACCGTCGAGCTTTGAGCCCAGGGAAAAGGTGGCAGTCCTTGGCTCTCAGCTGCTAATTTTGGGGCCCCATTAACCCTAGAAAAGGCACAATCGCTTTCTGTCCTGGCACCTTTTCCCTGGGAGAAATCTTCGCTGGCCTGGAATTCTGGGATGAGAAACGGCACATTCCCCGACTTTCAAATGGCACGCGCCGTCGACATTTGCGCCCAGGAAAAGGGTGGCAGCCTTGGGCTCTCAGGTGCCAAAGATGGGGCCCCATTACCCCTAGAAAAGGCACAATGGCTTTCTGTCTTGACACCTTTTCCCAGAGAGGAATCGACTTCCGTCTGGATTTCTGGGCTGAAAAACGGCCCTTTCCCGGACCCGCACAGGGTATGCACCGTCGAGCTTTGCACCCAGGGAAAAGGTGTCAGCCTTGGGCTCTCAGGTGCCAATGATGGGGCCCAATTAGCATTACAAAATACACAATGGCTTTGTCTCCTGGTACCTTTTCCCAGGGAGGAATCTTCATAGGTCTGGAATTCTGGGCTGAAAAATGGCACTTTCCCGGACCCGCATGTCGAACGCTTTGTCGAGCTTTGCGCCCAGGGAAAAGGTGGCAGCCTTGGGCTCTCAGGTGTCAATTTTGGGGCCCCATTAACCCTAGAAAAGGCACAATTGCTTTCTGCCCTGGCACATCTTCCCTGGGAGAAATCTTCATCGGCCTGGAATTCTGGGATGAGAAACAGCACATTCCTGGACCCGCAAGTGGCACGCACCGTTGAGTTTTGCGCTCAAGGAAAAGGTTGCAGCCTTTGGCTCTCAGGTGTCAATGATGGAGCCCCATTAACCCTAGAAAAGGAACAATCGCTTTCTGTCCTGACACCTTTTTTCAGGGAGGAATCTTCATCGGTCTGGAATTCTGGAATGAGAAACGGCAATTTCCCGGACCCTCACGTAGCACGCATGGTCGAGCTTTGCGCCCAGGATATTGGAGGCAACCTTGGGCTCTCAGGTGCCAATGATGGAGCCCGATTAACCCTAGAAAAGGCACAATCGCTTTCTGTCCTGGCACCTTTTCCCAGGGAGAAATCTTCGCTGACCTGGAATTCTGGGATGAGAAACGGCACATTCCCAGACTTGCAAGTGGCACGCGCCGTCGACATTTGCACCCAGGGAAAAGGGGGCAGCCTTGGGCTCTCAGGTGCCAAAGATGGTGCCCCATTACCCCTACAAAAGGCACAATGTCTTTCTGTCCTGGCACCTTTTCCCAGGGAGGAATCTTCATCGGTTTGGAATTCTGGTCTGAAAATCGGCACTTTCCTGGACCCGCAAATGGAACGCACCATCGAGCTTTGCGTCCAGGGAAAAGGTGGCAGTCTCGTGCTCTCAGGTGCCAATGATGGGGCCCCATTACCTTTACAAAAAGCACAATGGCTTTCTGTCCTGGCACCTTTTCCCTGGGAGGAGTCTTCATTGGTCTGGAATTCTGGGCTGTAAAATGGCACTTTCTGGGACCAGGACGTGGCACGCACTGTCGTGCTTTGCGCCCAGGGAAAAGGAGGCAACCTCTGGCTCTCAGATGCCAATGACGGGCCCCCATTAACACTAGAAATGGAACAATCGCTTTCTGTCCTGGGAGCCTTTTCATTGGGAGGAGTCGTCATCCATCTGGAATCCTGGGCTGAACAAAGCACTTTCTCTGACCTGCACGCGGCAGGCACCATCTAGCTTTGCGCCCAGGGAAAAGGTGGCAGCCTTGGGCTCTCAGGTGCCAACGATGGGTCCTCGTTAACACTAGGTAAATAACAATCGCTTTCTGTCCTGGCACCTTTTCCCAGGGAGGAATTTCCGTCCGTCTGGAATTCTGGGCTGAAAAACGGCACTTCCCCGGACCTGCAAGTGGAACGCACCGTCGAGCTTTGTGCCCAGGCAAAAGGTGGCAGCCTTAGGTTCTCAGCTGCCAAAGATGGGGCCCCATTACCCCTAGAAAAAGAACAATGTCTTTCTGTCCTGGCATTTTTTCCCTGGGAGGAATCTTCATTGGTCTGGAATTCTGGGCTGAAAACGGCTCTTTCCCTTACCCGCATGTGGCACGCACCGTCGAGCTTTGCGCCCAGGGAAAATGTGGCAGCCCTGGGCTCTCAGCTGCCAATTTTGGGGCCCCATTAACCCTAGAAAAGGCACAATAGCTTTCTGTCCTGGCACCTTTTCCCAGGGAGAAATCTTCGCTGGCCTGGAATTCTGGGATGAGAAACGGCACATTCCCGGACTTGCATGTGGCACGCACCGTCGACATTTGTGCCCAGGGAAAAGGGGGCAGCCTTGGGCTCTCAGGTGCCAAAGATGGGGCCCCATTGCCCCTAGAAAAGGCACAATGGCTTTCTGTCCTGACACATTTTCCCAGAGAGGAATCGACTTCCGTCTGGAATTCTGGGCTGAAAAACGGCCCTTTCCCAGACCTGCACATGGTATGCACCGTCGAGTTTTGCGCCCAGGGAAAAGGTGGCAGCCTTGGGCTCTCAGGTGCCAATGATGGGGCCCAATTAGTAATACAAAATACACAATGGCGTTGTCTCCTGGTACCTTTTCCCTCTGAGGAATCTTCATAGGTCTGGAATTCTGGGCTGAAAAATGGCACTTTCCCTTACCCGCATGTGGCATGCACCGTCGAGCTTTGCGCCCAGGGAAAAGGTGGCAGCCTTGGGCTCTCAGGTGTCAATTTTTGGGCCCCATTAACTATAGAAAAGGCACAATTGCTTTCTGCCCTGGCACCTTTTCCCTGGAAGAAATCTTCATCGGACTGGAATTCTGGGATGAGAAACAGCACATTCCTGGACCCGCAAGTGGCACGCACCGTCGTGCTTTGTGCTCAGGGAAAAGGTTGCAGCCTTCGGCTCTCAGGTGTCAATGATGGAGCCCCATTAACCCTAGAAAAGGAACAATCGCTTTCTGTCCTGACACCTTTTCCCAGGGAGGAATCTTCATCGGTGTGGAATTCTGGAATGAGAAACGGCAATTTCCCGGACCCTCACGTAGCACGCATGGTCGAGCTTTGCGCCCAGGGTATAGGAGGCAACCTTGGGCTCTCAGGTGCCAATGATGGGGCCCTATTAACCCTAGAAATGGAACAATCGCTTTCTGTCCTGGGAGCCTCTTCCCTGTGAGGAGTCTTCATCCGTCTGGAATTGAGGGCTGAAATACGGCACTTTCCCGGACAAGAAAGTGGCACGTGCCGTTGATGTTTGCGCCCACGGAAAAGGTGGCAGCCTTGAACTCTCAGGTGCCAATGATGGGGCACCCTTGACCCTAGAAAAGGATAATTAGATTTCTGACCTGGCACCTTTTCCCTGGGAGGTGTCTTCGTCCGTCTGGAATTCTGGGCTGAAAAATGGCACTTCCCCGGACCCGCAAGTGGCACGCGCCGTCGACATTTGCGCCCAGGCAAAAGGTGGCAGCCTTGGGCTCTCAGGTGCCAATGATGGGGCCTTGTCAACACTAGAAAAATAACATTTGCTTTCTGTCCTGGCACCTTTTCCCAGGGAGGAATCTTCGTCCGTCTGGCAATCTGGCTTCAAAAATGGCACTGCCCCAAACCCGCACAAGGTACACACCGTCGAGCTTTGCGCCCAGGGAAAAGGGGGCAGCCTTGGGCTCTCAGCTGCCAATGATGGTGCCCCATTACCCCTACAAAAGGCACAATGGCTTTCTGTCCTGGCACCTTTTCCCAGGGAGGAATCTTCATCGCTTTGGAATTCTGGTCTGAGAATCGGCACTTTCCTGGACCCGCAAATGGAACGCACCATCAAGCTTGGCGTCCAAGGAAAAGGTGGCAGTCTTGGTCTCTCAGGTGCCAATGATGGGGCCCCATTACCTTTACAAAAAGCACAATGGCTTTCTGTCCTGGCACCTTTTCCCTGGGAGAAGTCTTCATTGGTCTGGAATTCTGGGCTGTAAAATGGCACTTTCTGGGACCAGCACGTGGCACGCACTGTCGTGCTTTGCGCCCAGGGAAAAGGAGGCAACCTCTGGCTCTCAGATGCCAATGACGGGCCCCCATTAACACTAGAAATGGAACAATCACTTTCTGTCCTTGGAGCCCTTTCCCTGGGAGGAGTCGTCAGCCGTCTGGAATCCTGGGCTGAACAAAGCACTTTCTCTGACCTGCACGTGGCAGGCACCATCTAGCTTTGCGCCCAGGGAAAAGGTGGCAGCCTTGGGCTCTCAGGTGCCAACGATGGGTCCCCGTTAACACTAGATAAATAACAATCTCTTTCTTTCCTGGCACCTTTTCCCAGGGAGGAATTTTCGTCCGTCTGGAATTCTGGGCTGAAAAACGGCACTTCCCCGGACCTGCAAGTGGAACGCACCGTTGAGCTTTGTGCCCAGGCAAAAGGTGGCAGCCTTGGGCTCTCAGGTGCCAATGATGGGGCCCCATTAACCCTAGAAAAAGAACAATGGCTTTCTGTCCTGGCACCTTTTCCCTGGGAGGAATCTTCATTGGTCTGGAATTCTGGGCTGAAAACGGCTCTTTCCCTTACCCGCATGTGGCACGCACCGTCGAGCTTTGAGCCCAGGGAAAAGGTGGCAGTCCTTGGCTCTCAGCTGCTAATTTTGGGGCCCCATTAACCCTAGAAAAGGCACAATCGCTTTCTGTCCTGGCACCTTTTCCCTGGGAGAAATCTTCGCTGGCCTGGAATTCTGGGATGAGAAACGGCACATTCCCCGACTTTCAAATGGCACGCGCCGTCGACATTTGCGCCCAGGAAAAAGGTGGCAGCCTTGGGCTCTCAGGTGCCAAAGATGGGGCCCCATTACCCCTAGAAAAGGCACAATGGCTTTCTGTCTTGACACCTTTTCCCAGAGAGGAATCGACTTCCGTCTGGATTTCTGGGCTGAAAAACGGCCCTTTCCCGGACCCGCACGGGGTATGCACCATCGAGCTTTGCACCCAGGGAAAAGGTGTCAGCCTTGGGCTCTCAGGTGCCAATGATGGGGCCCAATTAGCATTACAAAATACACAATGGCTTTGTCTCCTGGTACCTTTTCCCAGGGAGGAATCTTCATAGGTCTGGAATTCTGGGCTGAAAAATGGCACTTTCCCGGACCCGCATGTCGAACGCTCCGTCGAGCTTTGCGCCCAGGGAAAAGGTGGCAGCCTTGGGCTCTCAGGTGTCAATTTTGGGGCCCCATTAACCCTAGAAAAGGCACAATTGCTTTCTGCCCTGGCACATCTTCCCTGGGAGAAATCTTCATCGGCCTGGAATTCTGGGATGAGAAACAGCACATTCCTGGACCCGCAAGTGGCACGCACCGTTGAGTTTTGCGCTCAAGGAAAAGGTTGCAGCCTTTGGCTCTCAGGTGTCAATGATGGAGCCCCATTAACCCTAGAAAAGGAACAATCGCTTTCTGTCCTGACACCTTTTTTCAGGGAGGAATCTTCATCGGTCTGGAATTCTGGAATGAGAAACGGCAATTTCCCGGACCCTCACGTAGCACGCATGGTCGAGCTTTGCGCCCAGGATATTGGAGGCAACCTTGGGCTCTCAGGTGCCAATGATGGAGCCCGATTAACCCTAGAAAAGGCACAATCGCTTTCTGTCCTGGCACCTTTTCCCAGGGAGAAATCTTCGCTGACCTGGAATTCTGGGATGAGAAACGGCACATTCCCAGACTTGCAAGTGGCACGCGCCGTCGACATTTGCACCCAGGGAAAAGGGGGCAGCCTTGGGCTCTCAGGTGCCAAAGATGGTGCCCCATTACCCCTACAAAAGGCACAATGTCTTTCTGTCCTGGCACCTTTTCCCAGGGAGGAATCTTCATCGGTTTGGAATTCTGGTCTGAAAATCGGCACTTTCATGGACCCGCAAGTGGAACGCACCATCGAGCTTTGCGTCCAGGGAAAAGGTGGCAGTCTCGTGCTCTCAGGTGCCAATGATGGGGCCCCATTACCTTTACAAAAAGCACAATGGCTTTCTGTCCTGGCACCTTTTCCCTGGGAGGAGTCTTCATTGGTCTGGAATTCTGGGCTGTAAAATGGCACTTTCTGGGACCAGGACGTGGCACGCACTGTCGTGCTTTGCGCCCAGGGAAAAGGAGGCAACCTCTGGCTCTCAGATGCCAATGACGGGCCCCCATTAACACTAGAAATGGAACAATCGCTTTCTGTCCTGGGAGCCTTTTCATTGGGAGGAGTCGTCATCCATCTGGAATCCTGGGCTGAACAAAGCACTTTCTCTGACCTGCACGCGGCAGGCACCATCTAGCTTTGCGCCCAGGGAAAAGGTGGCAGCCTTGGGCTCTCAGGTGCCAACGATGGGTCCTCGTTAACACTAGGTAAATAACAATCGCTTTCTGTCCTGGCACCTTTTCCCAGGGAGGAATTTCCGTCCGTCTGGAATTCTGGGCTGAAAAACGGCACTTCCCCGGACCTGCAAGTGGAACGCACCGTCGAGCTTTGTGCCCAGGCAAAAGGTGGCAGCCTTAGGTTCTCAGCTGCCAAAGATGGGGCCCCATTACCCCTAGAAAAAGAACAATGTCTTTCTGTCCTGGCATTTTTTCCCTGGGAGGAATCTTCATTGGTCTGGAATTCTGCGCTGAAAACGGCTCTTTCCCTTACCCGCATGTGGCACGCACCGTCGAGCTTTGCGCCCAGGGAAAATGTGGCAGCCCTGGGCTCTCAGCTGCCAATGATGGGGCCCCATTAACCCTAGAAAAGGCACAATAGCTTTCTGTCCTGGCACCTTTTCCTAGGGAGAAATCTTCGCTGGCCTGGAATTCTGGGATGAGAAACGGCACATTCCCGGACTTGCATGTGGCACGCGCCGTCGACATTTGCGCCCAGGGAAAAGGGGGCAGCCTTGGGCTCTCAGGTGCCAAAGATGGGGCCCCATTGCCCCTAGAAAAGGCACAATGGCTTTCTGTCCTGACACATTTTCCCAGAGAGGAATCGACTTCCGTCTGGAATTCTGGGCTGAAAAACGGCCCTTTCCCAGACCCGCACATGGTATGCACCGTCGAGTTTTGCGCCCAGGGAAAAGGTGGCAGCCTTGGGCTCTCAGGTGCCAATGATGGGGCCCAATTAGTAATACAAAATACACAATGGCGTTGTCTCCTGGTACCTTTTCCCTCTGAGGAATCTTCATAGGTCTGGAATTCTGGGCTGAAAAATGGCACTTTCCCTTACCCGCATGTGGCATGCACCGTCGAGCTTTGCGCCCAGGGAAAAGGTGGCAGCCTTGGGCTCTCAGGTGTCAATTTTTGGGCCCCATTAACTATAGAAAAGGCACAATTGCTTTCTGCCCTGGCACCTTTTCCCTGGAAGAAATCTTCATCGGACTGGAATTCTGGGATGAGAAACAGCACATTCCTGGACCCGCAAGTGGCACGCACCGTCGTGCTTTGTGCTCAGGGAAAAGGTTGCAGCCTTCGGCTCTCAGGTGTCAATGATGGAGCCCCATTAACCCTAGAAAAGGAACAATCGCTTTCTGTCCTGACACCTTTTCCCAGGGAGGAATCTTCATCGGTTTGGAATTCTGGAATGAGAAACGGCAATTTCCCGGACCCTCACGTAGCACGCATGGTCGAGCTTTGCGCCCAGGGTATAGGAGGCAACCTTGGGCTCTCAGGTGCCAATGATGGGGCCCTATTAACCCTAGAAATGGAACAATCGCTTTCTGTCCTGGGAGCCTCTTCCCTGTGAGGAGTCTTCATCCGTCTGGAATTGAGGGCTGAAATACGGCACTTTCCCGGACAAGAAAGTGGCACGTGCCGTTGATGTTTGCGCCCACGGAAAAGGTGGCAGCCTTGAACTCTCAGGTGCCAATGATGGGGCACCCTTGACCCTAGAAAAGGATAATTAGATTTCTGACCTGGCACCTTTTCCCTGGGAGGTGTCTTCGTCCGTCTGGAATTCTGGGCTGAAAAATGGCACTTCCCCGGACCCGCAAGTGGCACGCGCCGTCGACATTTGCGCCCAGGCAAAAGGTGGCAGCCTTGGGCTCTCAGGTGCCAATGATGGGGCCTTGTCAACACTAGAAAAATAACATTTGCTTTCTGTCCTGGCACCTTTTCCCAGGGAGGAATCTTCGTCCGTCTGGCAATCTGGCTTCAAAAATGGCACTGCCCCAAACCCGCACAAGGTACACACCGTCGAGCTTTGCGCCCAGGGAAAAGGGGGCAGCCTTGGGCTCTCAGCTGCCAATGATGGTGCCCCATTACCCCTACAAAAGGCACAATGGCTTTCTGTCCTGGCACCTTTTCCCAGGGAGGAATCTTCATCGCTTTGGAATTCTGGTCTGAGAATCGGCACTTTCCTGGACCCGCAAATGGAACGCACCATCAAGCTTGGCGTCCAAGGAAAAGGTGGCAGTCTTGGGCTCTCGGGTGCCAATGATGGGGCCCCATTACCTTTACAAAAAGCACAATGGCTTTCTGTCCTGGCACCTTTTCCCTGGGAGAAGTCTTCATTGGTCTGGAATTCTGGGCTGTAAAATGGCACTTTCTGGGACCAGCACGTGGCACGCACTGTCGTGCTTTGCGCCCAGGGAAAAGGAGGCAACCTCTGGCTCTCAGATGCCAATGACGGGCCCCCATTAACACTAGAAATGGAACAATCACTTTCTGTCCTTGGAGCCCTTTCCCTGGGAGGAGTCGTCAGCCGTCTGGAATCCTGGGCTGAACAAAGCACTTTCTCTGACCTGCACGTGGCAGGCACCATCTAGCTTTGCGCCCAGGGAAAAGGTGGCAGCCTTGGGCTCTCAGGTGCCAACGATGGGTCCCCGTTAACACTAGATAAATAACAATCTCTTTCTTTCCTGGCACCTTTTCCCAGGGAGGAATTTTCGTCCGTCTGGAATTCTGGGCTGAAAAACGGCACTTCCCCGGACCTGCAAGTGGAACGCACCGTTGAGCTTTGTGCCCAGGCAAAAGGTGGCAGCCTTGGGCTCTCAGGTGCCAATGATGGGGCCCCATTAACCCTAGAAAAAGAACAATGGCTTTCTGTCCTGGCACCTTTTCCCTGGGAGGAATCTTCATTGGTCTGGAATTCTGGGCTGAAAACGGCTCTTTCCCTTACCCGCATGTGGCACGCACCGTCGAGCTTTGAGCCCAGGGAAAAGGTGGCAGTCCTTGGCTCTCAGCTGCTAATTTTGGGGCCCCATTAACCCTAGAAAAGGCACAATCGCTTTCTGTCCTGGCACCTTTTCCCTGGGAGAAATCTTCGCTGGCCTGGAATTCTGGGATGAGAAACGGCACATTCCCCGACTTTCAAATGGCACGCGCCGTCGACATTTGCGCCCAGGAAAAAGGTGGCAGCCTTGGGCTCTCAGGTGCCAAAGATGGGGCCCCATTACCCCTAGAAAAGGCACAATGGCTTTCTGTCTTGACACCTTTTCCCAGAGAGGAATCGACTTCCGTCTGGATTTCTGGGCTGAAAAACGGCCCTTTCCCGGACCCGCACGGGGTATGCACCATCGAGCTTTGCACCCAGGGAAAAGGTGTCAGCCTTGGGCTCTCAGGTGCCAATGATGGGGCCCAATTAGCATTACAAAATACACAATGGCTTTGTCTCCTGGTACCTTTTCCCAGGGAGGAATCTTCATAGGTCTGGAATTCTGGGCTGAAAAATGGCACTTTCCCGGACCCGCATGTCGAACGCTCCGTCGAGCTTTGCGCCCAGGGAAAAGGTGGCAGCCTTGGGCTCTCAGGTGTCAATTTTGGGGCCCCATTAACCCTAGAAAAGGCACAATTGCTTTCTGCCCTGGCACATCTTCCCTGGGAGAAATCTTCATCGGCCTGGAATTCTGGGATGAGAAACAGCACATTCCTGGACCCGCAAGTGGCACGCACCGTTGAGTTTTGCGCTCAAGGAAAAGGTTGCAGCCTTTGGCTCTCAGGTGTCAATGATGGAGCCCCATTAACCCTAGAAAAGGAACAATCGCTTTCTGTCCTGACACCTTTTTTCAGGGAGGAATCTTCATCGGTCTGGAATTCTGGAATGAGAAACGGCAATTTCCCGGACCCTCACGTAGCACGCATGGTCGAGCTTTGCGCCCAGGATATTGGAGGCAACCTTGGGCTCTCAGGTGCCAATGATGGAGCCCGATTAACCCTAGAAATGGAACAATCGCTTTCTGTCCTTGGAGCCTCTTCCCTGTGAGGAGTCTTCATCCGTCTGGAATTGAGGGCTGAAAAACGGCACTTTCCCGGACAAGAAAGTGGTACGTCCCGTTGATGTTTGCGCCCACGGAAAAGGTGGCAGCCTTGAACTCTCAGGTGCCAATGATGGGGCACCATTGACCCTAGAAAAGGACAATTCGATTTCTGACCTGGCACCTTTTCCCTGGGAGGTGTCTTCGTCCGTCTGGAATTCTGGGCTGAAAAATGGCACTTCCCCGGACCCGCAAGTGGCCCGCGCCGTCGACATTTGCGCCCAGGCAAAAGGTGGCAGCCTTCGGCTCTCAGGTGCCAATGATGGGGCCACGTTAACACTTGCTTTCTGTCCTGGCACCTTTTCCCAGGGAGGAATCTTCGTCCGTCTGGAAATCTGGGTTCAAAAATGGCACTGCCCCAAACCCGCACAAGGTACACACTGTCGAGCTTTGCGCCCAGGGAAAAGGGGGCAGCCTTGGGCTCTCAGCTGCCAATGATGTTGCCCCATTACCCCTACAAAAGGCACAATGGCTTTCTGTCCTGGCACCTTTTCCCAGGGAGGAATCTTCATTGATCTGGAATTCTGGGCTGAAAAATGGCACTTTCCTGGACCCGCACGTGGAACGCTCCGTCGAGCTTTGCGCCCAGGGAAAAGGTGGCAGCCTTGGGCTCTCAGGTGTCAATTTTGGGGCCCCATTAACCCTAGAAAAGGCACAATTGCTTTCTGCCCTGGCACATCTTCCCTGGGAGAAATCTTCATCGGCCTGGAATTCTGGGATGAGAAACAGCACATTCCTGGACCCGCAAGTGGCACGCACCGTTGAGTTTTGCGCTCAAGGAAAAGGTTGCAGCCTTCGGCTCTCAGGTGTCAATGATGGAGACCCATTAACCCTAGAAAAGGAACAATCGCTTTCTGTCCTGGCACCTTTTCCCAGGGAGGAATCTTCATCGGTCTGGAATTCTGGAATGAGAAACGGCAATTTCCCGGACCCTCACGTAGCACGCATGGTCGAGCTTTGCGCCCAGGATATAGGAGGCAACCTTGGGCTCTCAGGTGCCAATGATGGAGCCCGATTAACCCTAGAAATGGAACAATCGCTTTCTGTCCTGGGAGCCTCTTCCCTGTGAGGAGTCTTCATCCGTCTGGAATTGAGGGCTGAAAAACGGCACTTTCCCGGACAAGAAAGTGGTACGCGCCGTTGATATTTGCGCCCACGGAAAAGGTGGCAGCCTTGAACTCTCAGGTGCCAATGATGGGGCACCATTGACCCTAGAAAAGGACAATTCGATTTCTGACCTTGCACCTTTTCCCTGGGAGGTGTCTTCGTCCGTCTGGAATTCTGGGCTGAAAAATGGCACTTCCCCGGAACCGCAAGTGGCACGCTGTAGCGGGTAAACAAGTCAAAAATATGTTTCTCCATTGTTTTCTGCCTCTCAATACATTCTGCTAACATTGCCATGTCAGCTTTAGTGGAAAAGCTTTCTCAAGGAAATACTTCCTGCCAGAAAATCCTGCTTTTGTGATCAGTTTCCCACATCTGGACCTGACTACGTGCCAAAAAACATGTGTAGAGATTAAGAAAGCATTATAAAAACCTGAAGATGAATTCAGAAGTTGGAGGAACAAGAGACAAGGAGAAACTAGGAAGCCTCGCCTAGTCTTCTTCGGATCTCTCCTCTCAGCTCGTCTTACCTTTCTTACAAAACCACCAGCTGTCATCTGCCTCGAAGGAGAGACTGCTTGTCAGCCTGGAGAGAGGGCATCGGCCTAAGAACGAGACTGCCTGCCAGCTTGACTAGTCTGTGACTGTCTGTGGAGGTATATCCTTTCTCTGAATTTTTCTTTTACAGGCTAAAATAAAGCACCCTCTTTTGCAGCTACTCCAGAAGCCGGTCCGGTCGTGAGGGGAAATAACTGCAGTTTTGCATTTCAAAGAGTCACAATCCTTTTGCAACCAAGAGATAACATCGTGGCAGAAACAGAGAGAACATCTGCATCTCCCCCCCCTTCCTCTCAGTTACATGGATAAGGCACTCAAGTAGTGTTTCATGGTGGTATCTTTTCTCTGCTTCTATAAATAATCTTAAGCATTTTTCCTAACTTTTCTTATTTTTCCTCTTTTCCTTTCGCATCTCTCTCGCAATCAATTAATAAAAATCAGTTTTTGGTATTTACAGATAATTTGTTTGAGTTTTAATTTTGCTCAAGAGAATGATTCGAACTTGTAGTTCAATCTGCATAAAAATTAAGCAGATTTGAACGTCACACACGCGCCGTCGACATTTGCGCCCAGGGAAAAGGTGGCAGCCTTCGGCTCTCAGGTGCCAATGATGGGGCCCCGTTAACACTTGCTTTCTGTCCTGGCACCTTTTCCCAGGGAGGAATCTTTGTCCGTCTGTAAATCTGGCTTCAAAAATGGCACTGCCCCAACCCCGCACAAGGTACACACCGTCGAGCTTTGCGCCCAGGGAAAAGGGGGCAGCCTTGGGCTCTCAGCTGCCAATGATGGTGCCCCATTACCCCTACAAAAGGCACAATGGCTTTCTGTCCTGGCACCTTTTCCCAGGGAGGAATCTTCATCGCTTTGGAATTCTGGTCTGAGAATCGGCACTTTCCTGGACCCGCAAGTGGAACGCACCATCGAGCTTTGCATCCAGGGAAAAGGTGGCAGCCTTGGCCTCTCAGGTGCCAATGATGGGGCCCCATTACCTTTACAAAAAGCACAATGGCTTTCTGTCCTGGCACCTTTTCCCTGGGAGGAGTCTTCATTGGTCTGGAATTCCGGGCTGTAAAATGGCACTTTCTGGGACCAGCACGTGGCACGCACTGTCGTGCTTTGCGCCCAGGGAAAAGGAGGCAACCTCTGGCTCTCAGATGCCAATGACGGGCTCCCATTAACACTAGAAATGGAACAATCGCTTTCTGTCCTGGGAGCCCTTTCCCTGGGAGGAGTCGTCAGCCGTCTGGAATCCTGGGCTGAACAAAGCACTTTCTCTGACCTGCACATGGCAGGCACCATCTAGCTTTGCGCCCAGGGAAAAGGTGGCAGCCTTCGGCTCTAAGGTGCCAACGATGGGTCCCCGTTAACACTAGATAAATAAGAGTCGCTTTCTGTCCTGGCACCTTTTCCCAGGGAAGAATCTTCATCGGTTTGGAATTCCGGGCTGAAAACGGCTCTTTCCCTTACCCGCATGTGGCACGCACCGTCGAGCTTTGCGCCCAGGGAAAAGGTGGCAGCCCTGGGCTCTCAGCTGCCAATTTTGGGCCCCCATTAACCCTAGAAAAGGCACAATCGCTTTCTGTCCTCGCACCTTTTCCCAGGGAGAAATCTTCGCTGGCCTGGAATTCTGGGATGAGAAATGGCACATTCCCGGACTTGCAAGGGGCATGCACCGTCGACATTTGCGCCCAGGCAAAAGGTGGCAGCCTTGGGCTCTCAGGTGCCAAATATGAGGTCCCATTACCCCTAGAAAAGGCACAATGGCTTTCTGTCCTGACACTTTTTCCCAGAGAGGAATCGACTTCAGTCAGGAATTCTGCGCTGTAAAACGGCCCTTTCCCGCACCCGCACAGGGTATGCACCGTCTAGCTTTGCAACCAGGGAAAAGGTGGCAGCCTTGGGCTCTCAGGTGCCAATGATGGGGCCCAATTAGCATTACAAAATACACAATGGCTTTGTCTCCTGGTACCTTTTCCCTCTGAGGAATCTTCATAGGTCTGGAATTCTGGGCTGAAAAATGGCACTTTCCTGGACTCGCACGTGGAACGCTCCGTCGAGCTTTGCGCCCAGGGAAAAGGTGGCAGCCTTGGGCTCTCAGGTGCCAATGATGGGGCCCCATTAACCCTAGAAAAGGCACAATTGCTTTCTGTCCTGGCACTTTTTCCCTGGGAGAAATCTTCATCGGCCAGGAATTCTGGGATGAGAAACAGCACATTCCTGGACCCGCAAGTGGCACGCACCGTTGAGCTTTGCGCTCAGGGAAAAGGTTGCAGCCTTTGGCTCTCAGGTGTCAATGATGTAGCCCCATTAACCCTAGAAAAGGAACAATCGCTTTCTGTCCTGACACCTTTTCCCAGGGAGGAATCGTCATTGGTCTGGAATTCTGGAATGAGAAACGGCAATTTCCCGGACCCTCACGTAGCACGCATGGTCGAGCTTTGCGCCCAGGGTATAGGAGGCAACCCTGGGCTCTCAGGTGCCAATGATGGGGCCCTATTAACCCTAGAAATGGAACAATCGCTTTCTGTCCTGGGAGCCTCTTCCCTGTGAGGAGTCTTCATCCGTCTGGAATTGAGGGCTGAAAAATGGCACTTTCCCGGACAAGAAAATGGTACGTCCCGTTGATGATTGTGCCCACGGAAAAGGTGGCAGCCTTGAACTCTGAGGTGTCAATGATGGGGCACCATTGACCCTAGAAAAGGACAATTCGATTTCTGACCTTGCACCTTTTCCCTGGGGGGTGTCTTTGTCCGTCTTGAATTCTGGGCTGAAAAATGGCACTTCCGGGACCCGCAAGTGGCACGCGCCATCGACATTTGCGCCCAGGCAAAAGGTGGCAGCCTTGGGCTCTCAGGTGCCAATGATGGGGCCACGTTAACACTAGATAAATAACACTTGCTTTCTGTCTTGGCACCTTTTCTCTGGGAGGAATCTTCGTCCGTCTGGAAATCTGGGTTCAAAAATGGCACTGCCCCAAACCCGCACAAGGTACACACCATCGAGCTTTGCGCCCAGGGAAAAGGGGGCAGCCTTGGGCTCTCAGGTGCCAATGATGGGGCCCCATTACCCCTACAAAAGGCACAATGGCTTTCTGTCCTGGCACCTTTTCCCAGGGAGGAATCTTCATCGGTTTGGAATTCTGGTCTGAGAATCGGCACTTTCCTGGACCCGCAAGTGGAACGCACCATCGAGCTTTGCGTCCAGGGAAAAGGTGGCAGTCTTGGGCTCTCAGGTGCCAATGATGGGGCCCCATTACCTTTACAAAAAGCACAATGGCTTTCTGTCCTGGCACCTTTTCCCTGGGAGGAATCTTCATTGGTCTGGAATTCTGGGCTGTAAAATGGCACTTTCTGGGACCAGCACGTGGTACGCACTGTCGTGCTTTGCGCCCAGGGAAAAGGTGGCAGCCCTGGGCTCTCAGCTGCCAATTTTGGGGGCCCATTAACTCTAGAAAAGGCACAATGGCTTTCTGTCCTGGCACCTTTTCCCAGGGAGAAATCTTCGCTGGCCTGGAATTCTGGGATGAGAAACGGCACATTCCCGGACTTGCAAGTGGCACACGCCGTCGACATTTGCGCCCAGGGAAAAGGTGGCAGCCTTGGGCTCTCTGGTGCCAAAGATGGGGCCCCATTACCTTTACAAAAAGTACAATGGCTTTCATTGTGAATGTATATTCAGTCTGGTGTGCCTGTCCTGGTTTGGCTTGTTACCTCTGGGGTCTCATTAAAAATAGCACCCAGACTGTGGGGAAAACAGGCGGAGATGGTTACTTCCACCTTTTCACCTCTGCTACAACAATCATTGAAAATATTGAGCTTCCTTTTGATGTTAGGGACAGCATAATCCTACTGTTAGTGCTGTTAGTGTTGCTTTGTCTCCTCTGTACTGTATACACCATGTTTAGGTTCAGAACTGGGCTTTCTAAGGAGACTTGCTGGAGGCCTGCCCTGGGAGCGGATGATGTTGAGTGGCACGGGAAGTGGGAAGATATGGGCCAGTATTTGGAGACCTTCTCTCCTCAAATGGTCTGGAAATTCACCCCAGAACTACTGCAGGACCCTGCCAAAATGCTAAGCTATGTGAAAGGAAGACGCTCTGGTAGTCCCAGAGATGTGCAGCTCACAGCAACCTGCTGGGCCCTGGCCACTGCCTACCGCACACTGCTTGGTGTGGTACAGCATCATCAGGAGGAGGAGAAAAGGAGCAAATCCACAGGCACCATGTCCACCCAGACCAATGAAGACTCCTCCCAGGGAAAAGGTGCCAGGACAGAAAGCCATTGTGCTTTTTCTAGGGGTTATGGGGCCCCATCATTGGCACCTGAGAGCCCAAGACTGCCACCTTTTCCCTGGATGCAAAGCTCGATGGTGCGTTCCACTTGCGGGTCCAGGAAAGTGCTGATTCTCAGACCAGAATTCCAAACCGATGAAGATTCCTCCCATGGAAAAGGTGCCAGGACAGAAAGCCATTGTGCCTTTTGTAGGGGTAATGGGGCCCCAACATTGGCACCTGAGAGCCCAAGGCTGCCCCCTTTTCCCTGGGCGCAAATGTCGACGGCGCGTGCCACTTGCAAGTCCGGGAATGTGCCGTTTCACATCCCAGAATTCCAGGCCAGCGAAGATTTCTCCCTGGGTAAAGGTGCCAGGACAGAAAGCCATTGTGCCTTTTCTAGCGTTAATGGGGCCCCAAAATTGGCAGCTGAGAGCCCAAGGCTGCCCCCTTTTCCCTGGGCGCAAAGCTCAACGGTGTGTACCTTGTGCGGGTTTGGGGCCGTGCCATTTTTGAACCCAGATTTCCAGATGGACGAAAGTTCCTCCCAGGGAAAAGGTGCCAGGACAGAAAGCGACTGTTATTTATCTAGTGTTAACGGGGCCCCATCATTGGCACCTGAGAGCCCAAGGCTGCCACCTTTTCCCTTGGCGCAATGCTAGATGGTGCGTGCCACGTCCAGCTCAGAGAAAGACCTTTGTTCAGCCCAGGATTCCAGACGGCTGACGACTCCTCCCAGGGAAAGGGCTCCCAGGACAGAAAGCGATTGTTCCATTTCTAGTGTTAATGGGGGCCCGTCATTGGCATCTGAGAGCCAGAGCCTCCTTTTCCCTGGGCGCAAAGCACGACAGTGCGTGCCACGTACTGGTCCCAGAAAGTGTCATTTTTCAGCCCAGAATTCCAGACCAATGAAGACTCCTCCCAGGGAAAAGGTGCCAGGTCAGAAATCGAATTGTCCTTTTCTAGGGTCAAGGGTGCCCCATCATTGGCACCTGAGAGTTCAAGGCTGCCACCTTTTCTGTGGGCACAAACATCAACGGCGCGTACCACTTTCTTGTCCGGGAAAGTGCCGTTTTTCAGCCCTCAATTCCAGACGGATGAAGACTCCTCACAGGGAAGAGGCTCCCAGGACAGAAAGCGATTGTTCCATTTCTAGGGTTAATCGGGCCCCATCATTGGCACCTGAGAGCCCAAGGTTGCCTCCTATACCCTGGGCGCAAAGCTCGACCATGCGTGCTACGTGAGGGTCCGGGAAATTGCCGTTTCTCATTCCAGAATTCCACACCGATGAAGATTCCTCCCTGGGAAAAGGTGTCAGGACAGAAAGCGATTGTTCCTTTTCTAGGAGTAATGGGGCTCCATCATTGACACCTGAGAGCCGAAGGCTGCAACCTTTTCCCTGAGCGCAAAGCTCGACGGTGCGTGCCACTTGCGGGTCCAGGAATGTGCTGTTTCTCATCCCAGAATTCGAGGCCGATGAAGATTTCTCCCAGGGAAAAGGTGCCAGGACAGAAAGCAATTGTGCCTTTTCTAGCGTTAATGGGGCCCCAAAATTGACACCTGAGAGCCCAAGGCTGCCACCTTTTCCCTGGGCGCAAAGCTCGACGGAGCGTTCCACGTGTGGGTCCCAGAAAGTGACATTTTTCAGCCCAGAATTCCAGACCTATGAAGATTCCTCAGAGGGAAAAGGTACCAGGAGACAAAGCCATTGTGTATTTTGTAATGCTAATTGGGCCCCATCATTGGCACCTGAGAGCCCAAGACTGCCACCTTTTCCTAGGGTGCAAAGCTCGACGGTGCATAGCCTGTGCAAGTTTGGGAAAGGGCCGTTTTTCAGCCCAGAATTCCAGACGGAAGTCGATTCCTCTCTGGGAAAAGGCGTCAGGACAAAAAGCCATTGTGCCTTTTCTAGGGGTAATGGGGCCCCATCTTTGGCACCTGAGAGCCCAAGGCTGCCACATTTTCCCTAGGCGCAAATGTCGACGGCGCGTGCCACTTTCAAGTCCGGGAATGTGCCATTTCTCATCCCAGAATTCCAGGCCAGCGAAGATTTCTCCCTGGGAAAAGGTGCCAGGACAGAAAGCGCTTGTGCCTTTTCTAGGGTTAATGGGGCCCCAAAATTGGCAGCTGAGAGCCCAGGGCTGCCACCTTTTCCCTGGGCACAAAGCTCGACGGTGCGTGCCACATGCGGGGAAGGGAAAGAGCCGTTTCCAGCCCAGAATTCCAGACCAATGAAGATTCCTCCCAGGGAAAAGGTGCCAGGACAGAAAGCCATTGTTCTTTTTCTAGGAGTAATGGGGCCCCATCATTGGCACCTGAGATCCCAAGGCTGCCACCTTTTGCCTGGGAACAAAGCTCGACGGTGCGTTCCACTTGCAGCTCCGGGGAAGTGCCGTTTTTCAGCTCAGAATTCCAGACGGACGAAAATTCCTCCCAGGGAAAAGGTGCCAGGACAGAAAGCGATTGTTATTTATCTAGTGTTAACGGGGACCCATCGTTGGCACCTGAGAGCCCAAGGCTGCCACCTTTTCCCTGGGCGCAAAGCTAGATGGTGCCTGCCACGTGCTGGTCAGAGAAAGTGCTTTGTTCAGCCCAGGATTCCAGATGGCTGACGACTCCTCCCAGGGAAAGGGCTCCCAGGACAGAAAGCGATTGTTCCATTTCTAGTGTTAATGGGGGCCCGTCATTGGCATCTGAGAGAAAGAGGTTGCCTCCTTTTCCCTGGGCGCAAAGCACGACAGTGCGTGCCACATGCCGGTCCCAGAAAGTGCCATTTTACAGCCCAGAATTCCAGACCAATGAAGACTCCTCCCAGGGAAAAGGTGCCAGGACAGAAAGCCATTGTGCTTTTTCTAGGGGTAATGGGGCCCCATCATTGGCACCTAAGAGCCCAAGACTGCCACCTTTTCCCTGGACGCAAAGCTCGATGGTGCGTTCCACTTGCGGGTCCAGGAAAGTGCCGATTCTCAGACCAGAATTCCAAGCCGATGAAGATTGCTCCCTGGGAAAAGGTGCCAGGACAGAAAGCCATTCTGCCTTTTGTAGGGGTAATGGGGCCCCATCTTTGGCACCTGAGAGCCCAAGGCTGCCCACTTTTCCCTGGGCGCAAAGCTCGACGGAGCGTGCCACTTGCAAGTCCGGGAATGTGCCGTTTCTCATCCCAGAATTCCAGGCCAGCAAAGATTTCTCCCTGGGAAAAGGTGCCAGGATAGAAAGCGATTGTGCCTTTTCTAGGGTTAATGGGGCCCCAAAATTGGCAGCTGAGAGCCCAGGGCTGCCACCTTTTCCCCGGGCGCAAAGCTCGACGGTGCGTGCCACATGCGGGTAAGGGAAAGAGCCCTTTTCAGCCCAGAATTCCAGACCAATGAAGATTCCTCCCAGGGAAAAGGTGCCAGGACAGAAAGACATTGTTCTTTTTCTAGGGGTAATGGGGCCCCATCATTGGCACCTGAGAGCCCAAGGCTGCCACCTTTTGCCTGGGCACAAAGCTCGACGGTGCGTTCCACTTGCAGGTCCGGGGAAGTGCCGTTTTTCAGCCCAGAATTCCAGACAAACTAAAATTCCTCCCAGGGAAATGGTGCCAGGACAGAAAGCGATTGTTATTTATCTAGTGTTAACGGGGACCCATCGTTGGCACCTGAGAGCTCAAGGCTTCCACCTTTTCCCTGGGCGCAAAGCTAGATGGTGCCTGCCACGTGCAGGTCAGAGAAAGACCTTTGTTCAGCCCAGAATTCCAGACGGATGACGATTCCTCCCAGGGAAAAGCTCCCAGGACAGAAAGCGTTTGTTCCATTTCTAGTGTTAATGGGGGCCCGTCATTGGCATCTGAGAGCCAGAGGTTGCCTCCTTTTCCCTGGGCGCAAAGCATGACAGTGCGTGCCACGTGCTGGTCCCAGAAAGTGCCATTTTACAGCCCAGAATTCCAGACCAATGAAGACTCCTCCCAGGGAAAAGGTGCCAGGACAGAAAGCCATTGTGCTTTTTGTAAAGGTAATGGGGCCCCATCATTGGCACCTGAGAGCCCAAGACTGCCACCTTTTCCCTGGACGCATAGCTCGATGGTGCGTTCCACTTGCGGGTCCAGGAAAGTGCCGATTCTCAGACCAGAATTC
The DNA here is from genome assembly GCF_047495875.1 of Pithys albifrons albifrons. Classification (NCBI taxonomy): domain Eukaryota; kingdom Metazoa; phylum Chordata; class Aves; order Passeriformes; family Thamnophilidae; genus Pithys; species Pithys albifrons. The sequence continues at coordinate 7,156,858 of NC_092484.1, forward strand.
CAAACCGATGAAGATTCCTCCCTGGGAAAGGTGCCAGGACAGAAAGCCATTGTGCCTTTTCTAGGGGTAATGGGGCACCATCATTGGCACCTGAGAGCCCAAGGCTGCCCCCTTTTCCCTGGGCGCAAAGCTCAACGGTGTGTACCTTGTGCGGGTTTGGGGCAGTGCCATTTTTGAACCCAGATTTCCAGACGGACGAAAGTTCCTCCCAGGGAAGAGGTGCCAGGACAGAAAGCGACTGTTATTTATCTAGTGCTAACGGGGACCCATCATTGGCACCTGAGAGCCCAAGGCTGCCACCTTTTCCCTGGGCGCAATGCTAGCTGGTGCCTGCCACGTGCAGCTCAGAGAAAGACCTTTGTTCAGCCCAGGATTCCTGACGGCTGACGACTCCTCCCAGGGAAAGGGCTTCCAGGACAGAAAGCGATTGTTCCATTTCTAGTGTTAATGGGGGCCCGTCATTGGCATCTGAGAGCCAGAGGTTGCCTCGTTTTCTCTGAGCGCAAAGCACGACAGTGCGTGCCACGTGCTGGTCCCAGAAAGTGTCATTTTTCAGCCCAGAATTCCAGACCAATGAAGACTCCTCCCAGGGAAAAGGTGCCAGGTCAGAAATCGAATTGTCCTTTTCTAGGGTCAATGGTGCCCCATCATTAGCACCTGAGAGTTCAAGGCTGCCACCTTTTCCGTGGACGCAAGCATCGACGGCGCGTACCACTTTCTTCTCCGGGAAAGTGCCGTTTTTCAGCCCTGAATTCCAGACGGATGAAGACTCCTCACAGGGAAGAGGCTCCCAGGACAGAAAGCGATTGTTCCATTTCTAGGGTTAATCGGGCTCCATCATTGGCACCTGAGAGCCCAAGGTTGCCTCCTATACCCTGGGCGCAAAGCTCGACCATGCGTGCTACGTGAGGGTCCGGGAAATTGCCGTTTCTCATTCCAGAATTCCAGACCGATGAAGATTCCTCCCTGGGAAAAGGTGCCAGGACAGAAAGCGATTGTTCCTTTTCTAGGAGTAATGGGGCTCCATCATTGACACCTGAAAGCCGAAGGCTGCCACCTTTTCCCTGGGTGCAAAGCTTGACGGAGCTTTCCACGTGCGGGTCCAGGAAAGTGCCATTTTTCAGTCCAGAATTCCAGACCTATGAAGATTCCTCAGAGGGAAAAGGTACCAGGAGACAAAGCCATTGTGTATTTTGTAATGCTAATTGGGCCCCATCATTGGCACCTGAGAGCCCAAGGCTGCCACCTTTTCCCTGGGTGCAAAGCTCGACGGTGCATACCCTGTGCGGGTCCGGGAAAGGGCCGTTTTTCAGCCCAGAATTTCAGACGGAAGTCGATTCCTCTCTGGGAAAAGGTGTCAGGACAGAAAGCCATTGTGCCTTTTCTAGGAGTAATGGGGCCCCATCTTTGGCACCTGAGAGCCCAAGGCTGCCACCTTTTCCCTGGGCGCAAATGTCGACGGCGCGTGCCACTTGCAAGTCCGGGAATGTGCCATTTCTCATCCCAGAATTCCAGGCCAGCGAAGATTTCTGCCTCGGAAAAGGTGCCAGGACAGAAAGCGATTGTGCCTTTTCTAGGGTTAATGGGGCCCCAAAATTGGCAGCTGAGAGCCCAGGGCTGCCACCTTTTCCCTGGGCGCAAAGCTTGACGGTGCGTGCCACATGCGGGTAAGGGAAAGAGCCGTTTTCAGCCCAGAATTCCAGACCAATGAAGATTCCTCCCAGGGAAAAGGTGCAAAGACAGAAATCGATTGTTCTTTTTCTAGGGGTAATTGGGCACCATCATTGGCACCTGAGAGCCCAAGGCTGCCACCTTTTGCCTGGGCACAAAGCTCGATGGTGCGTTCCACTTGCGGGTCCAGGAAAGTTCCGATACTCAGACCAGAATTCCAAACCGATGAAGATTCATCCCTGGGAAAAGGTGCCAGGACAGAAAGCCATTGTGCCTTTTGTAGGGGTAATGGGGCCCCATCATTGGCACCTGAGAGCCCAAGGCTGCCCCCTTTTCCCTGGGCGCAAAGCTCGACGGTGTATACCTTGTGCGGGTTTGTGGCAGGGCCATTTTTAAACCCAGATTTCCAGACGGACGAAGATTCCTCCCAGGGAAAAGGTGCCAGGACAGAAAGCAAGTGTTATTTTTCTAGTGTTAACGGGGACCCATCATTGGCAGCTGAGAGCCCAGGGCTGCCACCTTTTCCCTGGGCGCAAAGCTAGATGGTGCCTGCCACGTGCAGGTCAGAGAAAGACCTTTGTTCAGCCCAGGATTCCAGACGGATGACGACTCCTCCCAGGGAAAAGGCTCCCAGGACAGAAAGCGATTGTTCCATTTCTAGTGTTAATGGGGGCCCGTCATTGGCATCTGAGAGCCAGAGGTTGCCTCCTTTTCCCTGGGCGCAAGGAACGACAGTGCGTGCCACGTGCTGGTCCCAGAAAGTGCCATTTTACAGCCCAGAATTCCAGACCAATGAAGACTCCTCCCAGGAAAAAGGTGCCAGGACAGAATGCCATTGTCCTTTTTGTAAAGGTAATGGGGCCCCATCATTGGCACCTGAGAGCCCAAGGCTGCCACCTTTTCCCTGGACGCAAAGCTCGATGGTGCGTTCCACTTGCGGGTCCAGGAAAGTGCCGATTCTCAGACCAGAATTCCAAACCGATGAAGATTCCTCCCTGGGAAAAGGTGCCAGGACAGAAAGCCATTCTGCCTTTTGTAGGGGTAATGGGTCACCATCATTGGCACCTGAGAGCCCAAGGCTGCCACGTTTTCCCTGGGCGCAAAGCTCAATGGTGCATAACTTGTGCGGGTTTGGGGCAGTGCCATTTTTGAACCCAGATTTCCAGACGGACGAAGATTCCTCCCTGAGAAAAGGTGTCAAGACAGAAAGCAAGTGTTATTTTTCTAGTGTTAACGGGGCCCCATCATTGGCACCTGAGAGCCCAAGGCTGCCACCTTTTGCCTGTGCGCAAATGTCGACGGCGCGTGCCACTTGCGGGTCCGGGGAAGTGCCATTTTTCAGCCCAGAATTCCAGACGGACGAAGACACTACCCAGGGAAAAGGTGCCAGGTCAGAAATCGAATTGTCCTTTTCTAGGGTCAATGGTGTCCCATCATTGGCACCTGAGAGTTCAAGGCTGCCACCTTTTCCGTGGGCGCAAACATCAATGGCGCGTACCACTTTCTTGTCTGGGAAAGTGCAGTTTTTCAGCCCTGAATTCCAGACGGGTGAAGACCCCTCACAGGGAAGAGGCTCCCAGGACAGAAAGCGATTGTTCCATTTCTAGGGTTAATCGGGCTCCATCATTGGCACCTGAGAGCCGAAGGCTGCAACCTTTTCCCTGAGCGCAAAGCTCGACGGTGCGTACCACTTGCGGGTCCAGGAGTGTGCTGTTTCTCATTCCAGAATTCCAGGCCAGCGAAGATTCCTCCCTGGGAAAAGGTGCCAGGACAGAAAGCGATTGTTCCTTTTCTAGGGTTAATGGGGCTCCATCATTGACACCTGAGAGCCGAAGGCTGCAACCTTTTCCCTGAGCGCAAAGCTCGACGGTGCGTGCCACTTGCGGGTCCAGGAATGTGCTGTTTCTCATCCCAGAATTCGAGGCCGATGAAGATTTCTCCCAGGGAAAATGTGCCTGGACAGAAAGCAATTGTGTGTTTTCTAGAGTTAATGGGGCCCCAAAATTGACCCCTGAGAGCCCAAGGCTGCCACCTTTTCCCTGGGCACAAAGCTCGACGGAGCGTTCCACGTGCGGGTCCGGGAAAGTGCCATTTTTCAGCCCAGAATTCCAGACCTATGAAGATTCCTCCCTGGGAAAAGGTACCAGGAGACAAAGCCATTGTGTATTTTGTAATGCTAATTGGGCCCCACCATTGGCACCTGAGAGCCCAAGGCTACCACCTTTTCTCTGGTTGCAAAGCTCGACGGTGCATACCCTGTGCGGGTCTTGGAAAGGGCCATTTTTCAGCCCAGAATTCCAGACGGAAGTCGATTCCTCTCTGGGAAAAGGCGTCAGGACAGAAAGCCATTGTGCCTTTTCTAGGGGTATTGGGGCCCCATCTTTGGCACCTGAGAGCCCAAGGCTGCCACCTTTTCCCTGGGCGCAAATGTCGGTGGCGCGTGCCACTTGCAAGTCCAGGAATGTGCCGTTTCTCATCCCAGAATTCCAGGCCAGCGAAGATTTCTCCCTCGGAAAAGGTGCCAGGACAGAAAGTGATTGTGCCTTTTCTAGGGTTAATGGGACCCCAAAATTGGCAGCTCTAAGCCCAGGGCTGCCACCTTTTCCCTGGGCGCAAAGCCCGACGGTGCGTGCCACATGCGGGTAAGGGAAAGAGCCGTTTTCAGCCCAGAATTCCAGACCAATGAAGATTCCTCCCAGGGAAAAGGTGCCAGGACAGAAAGCCATTGTTCTTTTTCTCGGGGTACTGGGGCCCCATTATTGGCACCCGAGAGCCCAAGGCTGTCACCTTTTGCCTGGGCACAAAGCTCGACGGTGCGTTCCACTTGCAGGTCCGGGGAAGTGCCGTTTTTCAGCCCAGAATTCCAGACGGACGAAAATTCCTCCCAGGGAAAAGGTGCCAGGAGAGAAAGCGATTGTTATTTATCTAGTGTTAACGGGGACCCATCATTGGCACCTGAGAGCCCAAGGCTGCCACCTTTTCCCTGGGCGCAAAGCTAGATGGTGCCTGCCACGTGCAGGTCAGAGAAAGAACTTTGTTCATCCCAGGATTCCAGACGGATGACGACTCCTCCCAGGGAAAAGGCTCCCAGGACAGAAAGCGATTGTTCCATTTCTAGTGTTAATGGGGGCCCGTCATTGGCATCTGAGAGCCAGAGGTTGCCTCCTTTTCCCTGGGCGCAAAGCACGACAGTGCGTGCCACGTGCTGGTCCCAGAAAGTGCCATTTTACAGCCCAGAATTCCAGACCAATGAAGACTCCTCCCAGGGAAAAGGTGCCAGGACAGAAAGCCATTGTGCTTTTTGTAAAGGTAATGGGGCCCCATCATTGGCACCTGAGAGCACGAGACTGCCACCTTTTCCCTGGACGCAAAGCTCCATGGTGCGTTCCACTTGCGGGTCCAGGAAAGTGCCGAATCTCAGACCAGAATTCCAAACCGATGAAGATTCCTCTCTGGGAAAAGGTGTCAGGAGAGAAAGCCATTGTGCCTTTTCTAGGGGTAATGGGGCCCCATCTTTGGCACCTGAGAGCCCAAGGCTGCCACCTTTTCCCTGGGCGCAAATGTCGACGGCGCGTGCCACTTGCAAGTCCGGGAATGTGCCGTTTCTCATCCCAGAATTCCAGGCCAGCGAAGATTTCTCCCTGGGAAAATGTGCCAGCACAGAAAGCGATTGTGCCTTTTCTAGGGTTAATGGGGCCCCAAAATTGGCAGCTGAGAGCCCAGGGCTGCCACCTTTTCCCTGGGCGCAAAGCTCGACGGTGCGTGCCACATGCGGGTAAGGGAAAGAGCCGTTTTCAGCCCAGAATTCCAGACCAATGAAGATTCCTCCCAGGGAAAAGGTGCCAGGACAGAAAGCGATTGTTCTTTTTCTAGGGGTTATGGGGCACCATCATTGGCACCTGAGAGCCCAAGGCTGCCACCTTTTGCCTGGGCACAAAGCTCGACGGTGCATTCCACTTGCAGGTCCGGGGAAGTGCCGTTTTTCAGCCCAGAATTCCAGACGGAAGAAAATTCCTCCCAGGGAAAAGGTGCCAGGAGAGAAAGCGATTGTTATTTATCTAGTGTTAACAGGGACCCATCGTTGGCACCTGAGAGCCCAAGGCTGCCACCTTTTGCCTGGGCGCAAAGCTCGACGGAGCGTTCCACTTGCGGGTCCGGGAAAGTGCCATTTTTCAGCCCAGAATTCCAGACCTATGAAGATTCCTCAGAGGGAAAAGGTACCAGGAGACAAAGCCATTGTGTATTTTGTAATGCTAATTGGGCCCCACCATTGGCACCTGAGAGCCCAAGGCTGCCACCTTTTCCCTGGACGCAAAGCTCGACGGTGCATACCCTGTGCGGGTCTGGGAAAGGGCCATTTTTCAGCCCAGAATTCCAGACGGAAGTCGATTCCTCTCTGGGAAAAGGTGTCAGGACAGAAAGCCATTGTGCCTTTTCTAGGGGTAATGGGGCCCCATCATTGGCACATGAGAGCCCAAGGCTGCCACCTTTTCCCTGGGCGCAAATGTCGACGGCGCGTGACACTTGCAAGTCCGGGAATGTGCCGTTTCTCATCCCAGAATTCCAGGCCAGCAAAGATTTCTCCCTCGGAAAAGGTGCCAGGACAGAAAGCGATTGTGCCTTTTCTAGGGTTAATGGGGCCCCAAAATTGGCAGCTGAGAGCCCAGGGCTGCCACCTTTTCCCTGGGCGCAAAGCCCGACGGTGCGTGCCACATGCGGGTAAGGGAAAGAGCCGTTTTCAACCCAGAATTCCAGACCAATGAAGATTCCTCCCAGGGAAAAGGTGCCAGGACAGAAAGCCATTGTTCTTTTTCTCGGGGTGCTGGGGCCCCTGTATTGGCACCCGAGAGCCCAAGGCTGTCACCTTTTGCCTGGGCACAAAGCTCGACGGTGCGTTCCACTTGCAGGTCCGGGGAAGTGCCGTTTTTCAGCCCAGAATTCCAGACGGACGAAAATTCCTCCCAGGGAAAAGGTGCCAGGAGAGAAAGCGATTGTTATTTATCTAGTGGTAACGGGGACCCATCATTGGCACCTGAGAGCCCAAGGCTGCCACCTTTTCCCTGGGCGCAAAGCTAGATGGTGCCTGCCACGTGCAGGTCAGAAAAGACCTTTGTTCAGCCCAGGATTCCAGAAGGATGACGACTCCTCCCAGGGAAAAGGCTCCCAGGACAGAAAGCGATTGTTCCATTTCTAGTGTTAATGGGGGCCCGTCATTGGCATCTGAGAGCCAGAGGTTGCCTCCTTTTCCCTGGTCGCAAGGCACGACAGTGCGTGCCACGTGCTGGTCCCAGAAAGTGCCATTTTTCAGCCCAGAATTCCAGACCAATGAAGATTCCTCCCAGGGAAAAGGTGCCAGGACAGAAAGCGATTGTTCTTTTTCTAGGGGTAATTGGGCCCCATCATTGGCACCTGAGAGCCCAAGACTGCCACCTTTTCCCTGGACGCAAAGCTCGATGGTGCGTTCCACTTGCGGGTCCAGGAAAGTGCCGAATCTCAGTCCAGAATTCCAAACCGATGAAGATTCCTCCCTGGGAAAAAGAGCCAGGACAGAAAGCCATTGTGCCTTTTGTAGGGGTAATGGGGCCCCATCATTGGCACCTGAGAGCCCAAGACTGCCACCTTTTCCCTGGAAGCAAATCTCGATGGTGCGTTCCACTTGCGGGTCCAGGAAAGTGCCGATTCTCAGACCAGAATTCCAAACCGATGAAGATTCCTCCCTGGGAAAAGGTGCCAGGACAGAAAGCCATTGTGCCTTTTGTAGGGGTAATGGGTCACCATCATTGGCACCTGAGAGCCCAAGGCTGCCCCCTTTTCCCTGGGTGCAAATGTCGACAGCGCGTGCCACTTGCAAGTCCGGGAATGTGCCGTTTCTCATCCCAGAATTCCAGGCCAGCGAAGATTTCTCCCTGGGAAAATGTGCCAGCACAGAAAGCGATTGTGCCTTTTCTAGGGTTAATGGGGGCCCAAAATTGGCAGCTGAGAGCCCAGGGCTGCCACCTTTTCCCTGGGCGCAAAGCTCGACGGTGCATGCCACATGCGGGTAAGGGAAAGAGCCGTTTTCAGCCCAGAATTCCAGACCAATGAAGATTCCTCCCAGGGAAAAGGTGCCAGGACAGAAAGCCATTGTTCTTTTTCTAGGGGTAATGGGGCACCATCATTGGCACCTGAGAGCCCAAGGCTGCCACCTTTTGCCTGGGCACAAAGCTCGACGGTGCGTTCCACTTGCAGGTCCGGGGAAGTGCCGTTTTTCAGCCCAGAATTCCAGACGGACGAAAATTCCTCCCAGGGAAAAGGTGCCAGGAGAGAAAGCGATTGTTATTTATCTAGTGTTAACGGGGACCCATCGTTGGCACCTGAGAGCCCAAGGCTGCCTCCTTTTCCCTGGGCGCAATGCTAGATGGTGCCTGCCACGTGCGGGTCAGAGAAAGTGCTTTGTTCAGCCCAGGATTCCAGACGGCTGACGACTCCTCACAGGGAAGAGGCTCCCAGGACAGAAAGCGATTGTTCCATTTCTAGGGTTAATCGGGCCCCATCATTGGCACCTGAGAGCCCAAGGTTGCCTCCTATACCCTGGGCGCAAAGCTCGACCATGCGTGCTACGTGAGGGTACGGGAAATTGCCGTTTCTCATTCCATAATTCCAGACCGATGAAGATTCCTCCCTGGGAAAAGGTGTCAGGACAGAAAGCGATTGTTCCTTTTCTAGGGTTAATGGGGCTCCATCATTGACACCTGAGAGCCGAAGGCTGCAATGTTTTCCCTGAGTGCAAAGCTCGACGGTGCGTGCCACTTGCGGGTCCAGGAATGTGCTGTTTCTCATCCCAGAATTCGAGGCCGATGAAGTTTTCTCCCAGGGAAAAGGTGCCAGGACAGAAAGCAATTGTGCCTTTTCTAGGGTTAATGGGGCCCCATCATTGGCACCTGAGAGCCAGAGGTTGCCTCCTTTTCCCTGGGCGCAAAGCACGACAATGCGTGCCACGTGCTGGTCCCAGAAAGTGCCATTTTACAGCCCAGAATTCCAGACCAATGAGGACTCCTCCCAGGGAAAAGGTGCCAGGACAGAAAGCCATTGTGTTTTTTGTAAAGGTAATGGGGCCCCATCATTGGCACCTGAGAGCCCAAGACTGCCACCTTTTCCCTGGACGCAAAGCTCGATGATGTGTTCCACTTGCGGGTCCAGGAAAGTGCCGATTCTCAGACCAGAATTCCAAACCGATGAAGATTCCTCCCTGGGAAAAGGTGCCAGGACAGAAAGCCATTGTGCCTTTTGTAGGGGTAATGGGGCCCCATCATTGGCACCTGAGAGCCCAAGGCTGCCACCTTTTCCCTGGGCGCAAAGCTCGACGGTGTGTACCTTGTGCGGGTTTGGGGCAGTGCCATTTCTGAACCCAGATTTCCAGACAGACGAAGATTCCTCCCTGGGAAAAGGTGTCAGGACAGAAAGCAAGTGTTACTTTTCTAGTGTTAACGGGGCCCCATCATTGGCACCTGAGAGCCCAAGGCTGCCACCTTTTGCCTGGGCGCAAATGTCGACAGCGCGTGCCACTTGCGGGTCCGGGGAAGTGCCATTTTTCAGCCCAGAATTCCAGACGGACGAAGACACCTCCCAGGGAAAAGGTGCCAGGTCACAAATCGAATTGTCCTTTTCTAGGGTCAAGGGTGCCCCATCATTGGCACCTGAGACTTCAAGGCTGCCACCTGTTCCGTGGGTGTAAACATCAACGGCGCGTACCACTTTCCTGTCTGGGAAAGTGCCGTTTGTCAGCCCTGAATTCCAGACGGATGAAGACTCCTCACAGGGAAGAGGCTCCCAGGACAGAAAGCGATTTTTCCATTTCTAGGGTTAATCGGGCCCCATCATTGGCACCTGAGAGCCCAAGGTTGCCTCCTATACCCTGGGCGCAAAGCTCGACCATGCGTGCTACGTGAGGGTCCGGGAAATTGCCGTTTCTCATTCCAGAATTCCAGACCGATGAAGATTCCTCCCTGGGAAAAGGTGCCAGGACAGGAATGGATTTCTCCTTTTCTAGGAGTAATGGGGACCCATTATTGGCACCTGAGAGCCGAAGGCTGCAACCTTTTCCCTGAGTGCAAAGCTCGACGGTGCGTGCCCCTTGCGGGTCCAGGAATGTGCTGTTTCTCATCTCAGAATTCGAGGCCGATGAAGATTTCTCCCAGGGAAAAGGTGCCAGGACAGAAAGCAATTGTGCCTTTTCTAGAGTTAATGGGGCCCCAAAATTGACACCTGAGAGCCCAAGACTGCCACCTTTTCCCTGGGCGCAAAGCTCGACGGAGCGTTCCACGTGCGAGTCCGGGAAAGTGCCATTTTTCAGCCCAGAATTCCAGACCTATGAAGATTTCTTCAGAGGGAAAAGGTACCAGGAGACAAAGCCATTGTGTATTTTGTAATGCTAATTGGGCCCCATCATTGGCACCTGAGAGCCCAAGGCTGCCACCTTTTCCCTGGGTGCAAAGCTCGACGGTGCATACCCTGTGCGGGTCCGGGAAAGGGCCGTTTTTCAGCCCAGAATTCCAGACGGAAGTCGATTCCTCTCTGGGAAAAGGTGTCAGGACAGAAAGCCATTGTGCCTTTTCTAGGGGTAATGGGGCCCCATCTTTGGCACCTGAGAGCCCAAGGCTGCCACCTTTTCCCTGGGCGCAAATGTCGACGGTGCGTTCCACTTGCAGGTCCGGGGAAGTGCCATTTTTCAGCCCAGAATTCCAGACGGACGACGACACCTCCCAGGGAAAAGGTGCCAGGTCAGAAATCGAATTGTCCTTTTCTAGGGTCAATGGTGCCCCATCATTGGCACCTCATAGTTCAAGGCTGCCGCCTTTTCCGAGGGCGCAAACATCAACGGTGCGTACCACTTTCTTGTCCGGGAAAGTGCCGTTTTTCAGCCCTCAATTCCAGACGGATGAAGACTCCTCACAGGGAAGAGGCTCCCAGGACAGAAAGCGATTGTTCCATTTCTAGGTATAATTGGGCTCCATCATTGGCACCTGAGAGCCCATGGTTGCCTCCTATACCCTGGGTGCAAAGCTCGACCATGCGTGCTACGTGAGGGTCCGGGAAATTGCCGTTTCTCATTCCAGAATTCCACACCGATGAAGATTCCTCCCTGGGAAAAGGTGCCAGGACAGGAATGGATTTCTCCTTTTCTAGGAGTAATGGGGACCCATCATTGGCACCTGAGAGCCGAAGGCTGCAACCTTTTCCCTGAGCGCAAAGCTCGACGGTGCGTGCCACTTGCGGGTCCAGGAATGTGCCATTTTTCAGCCCAGAATTCGAGGCCGATGAAGTTTTCTCCCAGGGAAAAGGTGCCAGGACAGAAAGCAATTGTGCCTTTTTAAGTGTTAATGGGGCGCCATCATTGGCACCTGAGAGCCAGAGGTTTCCTCCTTTTCCCTGGGCGCAAAGCACGACAGTGCGTGCCACGAGCTGGTCCCAGAAAGTGCCATTTTACAGCCCAGAATTCCAGACCTATGAAGATTCCTCAGAGGGAAAAGGTGCCAGGACAAAAAGCCATTGTGTTTTTTGTAAAGGTAATGGGGCCCCATCATTGGCACCTGAGAGCCCAAGACTGCCACCTTTTCCCTGGACGCAAAGCTCGATGGTGCGTTCCACTTGCGGGTCCAGGAAAGTGCCGATTCTCAGACCAGAATTCCAAACCGATGAAGATTCCTCCCTGGGAAAAGGTGCCAGGACAGAAAGCCATTGTGCCTTTTGTAGGGGTAATGGGGCACCATCATTGGCAGCTGAGAGCCCAAGGCTCCCAACTTTTCCCTGGGCGCAAAGCTCGCCGGTGTGTACCTTGTGCGGGTTTGGGGCAGTGCCATTTCTGAACCCAGATTTCCAGACGGACGAAGATTCCTCCCAGGGAAAAGGTGTCAGGACAGAAAGCAAGTGTTACTTTTCTAGGGTCAATGGTGCCCCATCATTGGCACCTCAGAGTTCAAGGCTGCCACCTTTTCCGTGAGTGCAAACATCAACGGCGTGTACCACTTTCTTGTCCGGGAAAGTGCCGTTTGTCAGCCCTGAATTCCAGACGGATGAAGACTCCTCACAGGGAAGAGGCTCCCAGGACAGAAAGCGATTGTTCCATTTCTAGGGTTAATCGGGCCCCATCATTGGCACCTCAGAGTCAGAGGTTGCCTCCTATACCCTGGGCGCAAAGCTCGACCATGCGTGCTACGTGAGGGTCCGGGAAATTGCCGTTTCTCATTCCAGAATTCCAGACCGATGAAGATTCCTCCTTGGGAAAAGGTGTCAGGACAGAAAGCGATTGTTCCTTTTCTAGGGTTAATGGGGCTCCATCATTGACACCTGAGAGCCCAAGGCTGCAACCTTTCCCCTGAGCGCAAAGCTCGACTGTGCGTGCCACTTGCGGGTCCAGGAATGTGCTGTTTCTCATCCCAGAATTCGAGGCCGATGAAAATTTCTCCCAGGGAAAAGGTGCCAGGACAGAAAGCAATTGTGCCTTTTCTAGAGATAATGGGGCCCCAAAATTGACACTTGAGACGCCAAGGCTGCCACCTTTACCCTGGGCGCAAAGCTCGACGGAGCGTTCCACGTGCGGGTCCGGGAAAGTGCCATTTTTCAGCCCAGAATTCCAGACTTATCAAGACTCCTCCCTGGGAAAAGGTACCAGGAGACAAAGCCATTGTGTATTTTGTAATGCTAATTGGGCCCCATCCTTGGCACCTGAGAGCCCAAGGCTGCCACCTTTACCCTGGGTGCAAACCTCGACGGTGCATACCCTGTGCGGGTCCAAGGAAAGGGCCGTTTTTCAGCCCAGAATTCCAGAGGGAAGTCGATTCCTCTCTGGGAAAAGGTGTCAGGACAGAAAGCCATTGTGCCTTTTCTAGGGTTAATGGGGCCCCATCTTTGGCACCAGAGAGCCAAAGGCTGCCATCTATTCCCTGGGCGCAAATGTCGACGTCGCGTCCCACTTCAAGTCCGGGAATGTGCCGTTTCTCATCCCAGAATTCCAGGCCAGCGAAGATTTCTCCCTGGGAAAAGGTGCCAGGACAGAAAGCCATTGTGCCTTTTCTAGGGCTAATGGGGCCCCAAAATTGACACCTGAGAGGTCAAGGCTGCCACCTTTTCCCTGGGCGCAAAGCTCGACGGAGCGTTCCACGTGCGGGTAAGGGAAAGTGCCATTTTTCAGCCCAGAATTCCAGACCTATGAAGACTCCTCCCAGGGAAAAGGTACCAGGAGACAAAGCCATTGTGTATTTTGTAATGCTAATTGGGCTCCATCATTGGCACCTGAGAGCCCAAGGCTGCCACCTTTTCCCTGGGTGCAAAGCTCGACGGTGCATACCCTGTGCGGGTCCAGGAAAGGGCCGTTTTTCAGCCCAGAATTCCAGACGGAAGTCGATTCCTCTCTGGGAAAAGGTGTCAGGACAGAAAGCCATTGTGCCTTTTCTAGGGGTAATGGGGCCCCATCTTTAGCACCTGAGAGCCCAAGGCTGCCACCTTTTCCCTGGGCGCAAATGTCGACAGCGCGTGCCACTTGCAAGTCCGGGAATGTGCCGTTTCTCATCCCAGAATTCCAGGCCAGCGAAGATTTCTCCCAGGGAAAATGTGCCAGCACAGAAAGCGATTGTGCCTTTTCTAGGGTTAATGGGGCCCCAAAATTGGCAGCTGGGAGCCCAGGGCTGCCACCTTTTCCCTGGGCGCAAAGCTCGACGGTGCGCGTCATGTGCGGGTAAGGGAAAAAGCTGTTTTCAGCCCAGAATTCCAGACTAATGAAGATTCCTGCCACGGAAAATGTGTCAGGACAGAAAGCGATTGTGCCTTTTCTAGGGGTAATGGGGACCCATCATTGGCACCTGAGAGCCCAGGGCTGCCACCTTTTGCCTCGGCACAAAGCTCGACGGTGCGTTCCACTTGCAGGTCCGGGGACGTGCTATTTTTCGGCCCAGGATTCCAGACGGAAGAAAATTCCTCCCAGGGAAAAGGTGCCAGGACAGAAAGCGATTGATATTTATCTAGTGTTAACGGGGACCCATCATTGGCACCTGAGAGCCCAAGGCTGCCACCTTTTCCCTGGGCGCAAAGCTAGATGGTGCCTGCCACGTGCAGGTCAGAGAAAGACCTTTTTTCAGCCCAGAATTCCAAACGGATGACGACTCCTCCCAGGGAAAGGCTCCCAGGACAGAAAGCGATTGTTCCATTTCTAGTGTTAATGGGGGCCCGTCATTGGCATCTGAGAGCCAGAGGTTGCCTCCTTTTCCCTGGTCGCAAAGCACGACAGTGCGTGCCACGTGCTTGTCCCAGAAAGTGTATACTACAGCCCAGAATTCCAGACCAATGAAGACTCCTCCCAGGGAAAAGCTGCCAGGACAGAAAGCCATTGTGCTTTTTGTAAAGGTAATGGGGCCCCATCATTGGCACCTGAGAGCCCAAGACTGCCACCTTTTCCCTGGACGCAAAGCTCGATGGTGCGTTCCACTTGCGGGTCCAGGAAAGTGCCGATTCTCAGACCAGAATTCCAAACCGATGAAGATTCCTCCCTGGGAAAAGGTGCCAGGACAGAAAGCCATTGTGCCTTTTGTAGGGGTAATGGGGCACCATCATTGGCACCTGAGAACCCAAGGCTGCCCCCTTTTCCCTGGGCGCAAAGCTCGACGGTGTGTACCTTGAGCGGGCTTGAGGCAGTGCCATTTTTGAACCCAGATTTCCAGACGGACGAAGATTCCTCCCTGGGAAAAGGTGCCAGGACAGAAAGCGTTATTTTTCTAGTGTTAACGGGGCCCCATCATTGGCACCTGAGAGCCCAAGGCTGCCACCATTTCCCTGGGCGCAAATGTCGACGGCGCGTGCCACTTGCGGGTCCGGGGAAGTGCCATTTTTCAGCCCAGAATTCCAGACGGACGAAGACACCTCCCAGGGAAAAAGTGCCAGGTCAGAAATCGAATTGTCCTTTTCTAGGGTCAATGGTGCCCCATCATTGGCACCTCAGAGTTCAAGGCTGCCACCTTTTCCGTGGGCGCAAACATCAACGGCGCGTACCACTTTCTTGTCCGGGAAAGTGCCGTTTGTCAGCCCTCAATTCCAGACGGATGAAGACTCCTCACAGGGAAGAGGCTCCCAGGACAGAAAGCCATAGTTCCATTTCTAGGGTTAATCGGGCTCCATCATTGGCACCTGAGAGCCCAAGGTTGCCTCCTATACCCTGGGCGCAAAGCTCGACCATGCGTGCTACGTGAGGGTCCGGGAAATTGCCGTTTCTCATTCCAGAATTCCAGACCGATGAAGATTCCTCCCTGGGAAAAGGTGCCAGGACAGGAATGGATTTCTCCTTTTCTAGGAGTAATGGGGACCCATCATTGGCACCTGAGAGCCAAAGGCTGCAACCTTTTTTCTGAGTGCAAAGCTCGACGGTGCGTGCCACTTGCGGGTCCAGGAATGTGCCATTTTTCAGCCCAGAATTCGAGGCCGATGAAGTTTTCTCCCAGGGAAAAGGTGCCAGGACAGAAAGCAATTGTGCCTTTTTAAGTGTTAATGGGGCGGCCATCATTGGCACCTGAGAGCCAGAGGTTGCCTCCTTTTCCCTGGACGCAAAGCACGACAGTGCGTGCCACGTGCTGGTCCCAGAAAGTGCCATTTTACAGCCCAGAATTCCAGACCTATGAAGATTCCTCAGAGGGAAAAGGTGCCAGGACAAAAAGCCATGGTGTTTTTTGTAAAGGTAATGGGGCCCCATCATTGGCACCTGAGAGCCCAAGACTGCCACCTTTTCCCTGGACGCAAAGCTCGATGGTGCATTCCACTTGCGGGTCCAGGAAAGTGCCGATTCTCAGACCAGAATTCCAAACCGATGAAGATTCCTCCCTGGGAAAAGGTGCCAGGACAGAAAGCCATTGTGCCTTTTGTAGGGGTAATGGGGCACCATCATTGGCAGCTGAGAGCCCAAGGCTCCCAACTTTTCCCTGGGCGCAAAGCTCGCCGGTGTGTACCTTGTGCGGGTTTGGGGCAGTGCCATTTCTGAACCCAGATTTCCAGACGGACGAAGATTCCTCCCTGGGAAAAGGTGTCAGGACAGAAAGCAAGTGTTACTTTTCTAGTGTTAACGGGGCCCCATCATTGGCACCTGAGAGCCCAAGGCTGCCACCTTTTGCCTGGGCGCAAATGTCGACAGCGCGTGCCACTTGCGGGTCCGGGGAAGTGCCATTTTTCAGCCCAGAATTCCAGACGGACGAAGACACCTCCCAGGGAAAAGGTGCCAGGTCACAAATCGAATTGTCCTTTTCTAGGGTCAAGGGTGCCCCATCATTGGCACCTCAGAGTTCAAGGCTGCCACCTGTTCCGTGGGTGTAAACATCAACGGCGCGTACCACTTTCCTGTCTGGGAAAGTGCCGTTTGTCAGCCCTGAATTCCAGACGGATGAAGACTCCTCACAGGGAAGAGGCTCCCAGGACAGAAAGCGATTGTTCCATTTCTAGGGTTAATCGGGCCCCATCATTGGCACCTGAGAGCCCAAGGTTGCCTCCTATACCCTGGGCGCAAAGCTCGACCATGCGTGCTACGTGAGGGTCCGGGAAATTGCCGTTTCTCATTCCAGAATTCCAGACCGATGAAGATTCCTCCCTGGGAAAAGGTGTCAGGACAGAAAGCAATTGTTCCTTTTCTAGGGTTAACGGGGCCCCATCATTGACACCTGAGAGCCGAAGGCTGCAACCTTTTCCCTGAGTGCAAAGCTCGACGGTGCGTGACACTTGCGGGTCCAGGAATGTGCTGTTTCTCATCCCAGAATTCGAGGCCGATGAAGATTTCTCCCTGGGAAAAGGTGGCAGGACAGAAAGCAATTGTGCCTTTTCTAGAGTTAATGGGGCCCCAAAATGGACACCTGAGAGGCCAAGGCTGCCACCTTTTCCCTGGGCGCAAAGCTCGACGGAGCGTTCCACGTGCGGGTCCGGGAAAGTGTCATTTTTCAGCCCAGAATT
The DNA here is from genome assembly GCF_047495875.1 of Pithys albifrons albifrons. Lineage (NCBI taxonomy): Eukaryota > Metazoa > Chordata > Aves > Passeriformes > Thamnophilidae > Pithys > Pithys albifrons. The sequence goes on from NC_092484.1 coordinate 7,173,484, forward strand.
CCAGACTTATGAAGACTCCTCCCAGGGAAAAGGTACCAGGAGACAAAGCCATTGTGTATTTTGTAATGCTAATTGGGCCCCATCATTGGCACCTGAGAGCCCAAGGCTGCCACCTTTTCCCTGGGTGCAAAGCTCGACAATGCATACCCTGTGTGGGTCTGGGAAAGGGCCGTTTTTCAGCCCAGAATTCCAGACGGAAGTCGATTCCTCCCTGGGAAAAGGTGTCATGACAGAAAGCCATTGTGCTTTTTGTAAAGGTAATGGGGCCCCATCATTGGCACCTGAGAGCCCAAGACTGCCACCTTTTCCCTGGACGCAAAGCTCGATGGTGCGTTCCACTTGCGAGTCCAGGAAAGTGCCGATTCTCAGACCAGAATTCCAAACCGATGAAGATTCCTCCCTGGGAAAAGGTGCCAGGACAGAAAGCCATTGTGCCTTTTGTAGGGGTAATGGGGCACCATCATTGGCACCTGAGAACCCAAGGCTGCCCCCTTTTCCCTGGGCGCAAAGCTCGACGGTGTGTACCTTGAGCGGGCTTGAGGCAGTGCCATTTTTGAACCCAGATTTCCAGACGGACGAAGATTCCTCCCTGGGAAAAGGTGCCAGGACAGAAAGCGTTATTTTTCTAGTGTTAACGGGGCCCCATCATTGGCACCTGAGAGCCCAAGGCTGCCACCATTTCCCTGGGCGCAAATGTCGACGGCGCGTTCCACTTGCGGGTCCGGGGAAGTGCCATTTTTCAGCCCAGGATTCCAGACGGACGAAGACACCTCCCAGGGAAAAGGTGCCAGGTCAGAAATCGAATTGTCCTTTTCTAGGGTCAATGGTGCCCCATCATTGGCACCTCAGAGTTCAAGGCTGCCACCTTTTCCGTGGGCGCAAACATCAACGGCGCGTACCACTTTCTTGTCCGGGAAAGTGCCGTTTGTCAGCCCTCAATTCCAGACGGATGAAGACTCCTCACAGGGAAGAGGCTCCCAGGACAGAAAGCGATTGTTCCATTTCTAGGGTTAATCGGGCCCCATCATTGGCACCTGAGAGCCCAAGGTTGCCTCCTATACCCTGGGCGCAAAGCTCGACCATGCGTGCTACGTGAGGGTCCGGGAAATTGCCGTTTCTCATTCCAGAATTCCAGACCGATGAAGATTCCTCCCTGGGAAAAGGTGCCAGGACAGGAATGGATTTCTCCTTTTCTAGGAGTAATGGGGACTCATCATTGGCACCTGAGAGCCGAAGGCTGCAACCTTTTCCCTGAGCGCAAAGCTCGACGGTGCGTGCCACTTGCGGGTCCAGGAATGTGCCATTTTTCAGCCCAGAATTCGAGGCCGATGAAGTTTTCTCCCAGGGAAAAGGTGCCAGGACAGAAAGCAATTGTGCCTTTTTAAGTGTTAATGGGGCGCCATCATTGGCACCTGAGAGCCAGAGGTTGCCTCCTTTTCCCTGGGCGCAAAGCACGACAGTGCGTGCCACGTGCTGGTCCCAGAAAGTGCCATTTTACAGCCCAGAATTCCAGACCTATGAAGATTCCTCAGAGGGAAAAGGTGCCAGGACAGAAAGCCATTGTGCCTTTTGTAGGGGTAATGGGGCACCATCATTGGCACCTGAGAGCCCAAGGCTCCCAACTTTTCCCTGGGCGCAAAGCTCGCCGGTGTGTACCTTGTGCGGGTTTGGGGCAGTGCCATTTCTGAACCCAGATTTCCAGACGGACGAAGATGCCTCCCTGGGAAAAGGTGCCAGGACAGAAAGCAAGTGTTACTTTTCTAGTGTTAACGGGGCCCCATCATTGGCACCTGAGAGCCCAAGGCTGCCACCTTTTGCCTGGGCGCAAATGTCGACAGCGCGTGCCACTTGCGGGTCCGGGGAAGTGCCATTTTTCAGCCCAGAATTCCAGACGGACGAAGACACCTCCCAGGGAAAAGGTGCCAGGTCACAAATCGAATTGTCCTTTTCTAGGGTCAAGGGTGCCCCATCATTGGCACCTCAGAGTTCAAGGCTGCCACCTTTTCCGTGGGTGCAAACATCACCGGCGCGTACCACTTTCTTGTCTGGGAAAGTGCCGTTTGTCAGCCCTGAATTCCAGACGGATGAAGACTCCTCACAGGGAAGAGGCTCCCAGGACAGAAAGCGATTTTTCCATTTCTAGGGTTAATCGGGCCCCATCATTGGCACCTGAGAGCCCAAGGTTGCCTCCTATACCCTGGGCGCAAAGCTCGACCATGCGTGCTACGTGAGGGTCCGGGAAATTGCCGTTTCTCATTCCAGAATTCCAGACCGATGAAGATTCCTCCCTGGGAAAAGGTGCCAGGACAGGAATGGATTTCTCCTTTTCTAGGAGTAATGGGGACCCATTATTGGCACCTGAGAGCCGAAGGCTGCAACCTTTTCCCTGAGTGCAAAGCTCGACGGTGCGTGCCCCTTGCGGGTCCAGGAATGTGCTGTTTCTCATCTCAGAATTCGAGGCCGATGAAGATTTCTCCCAGGGAAAAGGTGCCAGGACAGAAAGCAATTGTGCCTTTTCTAGAGTTAATGGGGCCCCAAAATTGACACCTGAGAGCCCAAGGCTGCCACCTTTTCCCTGGGCGCAAAGCTCGACGGAGCGTTCCACGTGCGAGTCCGGGAAAGTGCCATTTTTCAGCCCAGAATTCCAGACCTATGAAGATTTCTTCAGAGGGAAAAGGTACCAGGAGACAAAGCCATTGTGTATTTTGTAATGCTAATTGGGCCCCATCATTGGCACCTGAGAGCCCAAGGCTGCCACCTTTTCCCTGGGTGCAAAGCTCGACGGTGCATACCCTGTGCGGGTCCGGGAAAGGGCCGTTTTTCAGCCCAGAATTCCAGACGGAAGTCGATTCCTCTCTGGGAAAAGGTGTCAGGACAGAAAGCCATTGTGCCTTTTCTAGGGGTAATGGGGCCCCATCTTTGGCACCTGAGAGCCCAAGGCTGCCACCTTTTCCCTGGGCGCAAATGTCGACGGTGCGTTCCACTTGCAGGTCCGGGGAAGTGCCATTTTTCAGCCCAGAATTCCAGACGGACGACGACACCTCCCAGGGAAAAGGTGCCAGGTCAGAAATCGAATTGTCCTTTTCTAGGGTCAATGGTGCCCCATCATTGGCACCTCATAGTTCAAGGCTGCCACCTTTTCCGAGGGCGCAAACATCAACGGTGCGTACCACTTTCTTGTCCGGGAAAGTGCCGTTTTTCAGCCCTCAATTCCAGACGGATGAAGACTCCTCACAGGGAAGAGGCTCCCAGGACAGAAAGCGATTGTTCCATTTCTAGGTATAATTGGGCTCCATCATTGGCACCTGAGAGCCCATGGTTGCCTCCTATACCCTGGGTGCAAAGCTCGACCATGCGTGCTACGTGAGGGTCCGGGAAATTGCCGTTTCTCATTCCAGAATTCCACACCGATGAAGATTCCTCCCTGGGAAAAGGTGCCAGGACAGGAATGGATTTCTCCTTTTCTAGGAGTAATGGGGACCCATCATTGGCACCTGAGAGCCGAAGGCTGCAACCTTTTCCCTGAGCGCAAAGCTCGACGGTGCGTGCCACTTGCGGGTCCAGGAATGTGCCATTTTTCAGCCCAGAATTCGAGGCCGATGAAGTTTTCTCCCAGGGAAAAGGTTCCAGGACAGAAAGCAATTGTGCCTTTTTAAGTGTTAATGGGGCGCCATCATTGGCACCTGAGAGCCAGAGGTTTCCTCCTTTTCCCTGGGCGAAAAGCACGACAGTGCGTGCCACGAGCTGGTCCCAGAAAGTGCCATTTTACAGCCCAGAATTCCAGACCTATGAAGATTCCTCAGAGGGAAAAGGTGCCAGGACAAAAAGCCATTGTGTTTTTTGTAAAGGTAATGGGGCCCCATCATTGGCACCTGAGAGCCCAAGACTGCCACCTTTTCCCTGGACGCAAAGCTCGATGGTGCGTTCCACTTGCGGGTCCAGGAAAGTGCCGATTCTCAGACCAGAATTCCAAACCGATGAAGATTCCTCCCTGGGAAAAGGTGCCAGGACAGAAAGCCATTGTGCCTTTTGTAGGGGTAATGGGGCACCATCATTGGCAGCTGAGAGCCCAAGGCTCCCAACTTTTCCCTGGGCGCAAAGCTCGCCGGTGTGTACCTTGTGCGGGTTTGGGGCAGTGCCATTTCTGAACCCAGATTTCCAGACGGACGAAGATTCCTCCCTGGGAAAAGGTGTCAGGACAGAAAGCAAGTGTTACTTTTCTAGGGTCAATGGTGCCCCATCATTGGCACCTCAGAGTTCAAGGCTGCCACCTTTTCCGTGAGTGCAAACATCAACGGCGTGTACCACTTTCTTGTCCGGGAAAGTGCCGTTTGTCAGCCCTGAATTCCAGACGGATGAAGACTCCTCACAGGGAAGAGGCTCCCAGGACAGAAAGCGATTGTTCCATTTCTAGGGTTAATCGGGCCCCATCATTGGCACCTGAGAGTCAGAGGTTGCCTCCTATACCCTGGGCGCAAAGCTCGACCATGCGTGCTACGTGAGGGTCCGGGAAATTGCCGTTTCTCATTCCAGAATTCCAGACCGATGAAGATTCCTCCTTGGGAAAAGGTGTCAGGACAGAAAGCGATTGTTCCTTTTCTAGGGTTAATGGGGCTCCATCATTGACACCTGAGAGCCCAAGGCTGCAACCTTTCCCCTGAGCGCAAAGCTCGACTGTGCGTGCCACTTGCGGGTCCAGGAATGTGCTGTTTCTCATCCCAGAATTCGAGGCCGATGAAAATTTCTCCCAGGGAAAAGGTGCCAGGACAGAAAGCAATTGTGCCTTTTCTAGAGATAATGGGGCCCCAAAATTGACACTTGAGACGCCAAGGCTGCCACCTTTACCCTGGGCGCAAAGCTCGACGGAGCGTTCCACGTGCGGGTCCTGGAAAGTGCCATTTTTCAGCCCAGAATTCCAGACTTATCAAGACTCCTCCCAGGGAAAAGGTACCAGGAGACAAAGCCATTGTGTATTTTGTAATGCTAATTGGGCCCCATCCTTGGCACCTGAGAGCCCAAGGCTGCCACCTTTACCCTGGGTGCAAACCTCGACGGTGCATACCCTGTGCGGGTCCAAGGAAAGGGCCGTTTTTCAGCCCAGAATTCCAGAGGGAAGTCGATTCCTCTCTGGGAAAAGGTGTCAGGACAGAAAGCCATTGTGCCTTTTCTAGGGTTAATGGGGCCCCATCTTTGGCACCAGAGAGCCAAAGGCTGCCATCTATTCCCTGGGCGCAAATGTCGACGTCGCGTCCCACTTCAAGTCCGGGAATGTGCCGTTTCTCATCCCAGAATTCCAGGCCAGCGAAGATTTCTCCCTGGGAAAAGGTGCCAGGACAGAAAGCCATTGTGCCTTTTCTAGGGCTAATGGGGCCCCAAAATTGACACCTGAGAGGTCAAGGCTGCCACCTTTTCCCTGGGCGCAAAGCTCGACGGAGCGTTCCACGTGCGGGTAAGGGAAAGTGCCATTTTTCAGCCCAGAATTCCAGACCTATGAAGACTCCTCCCAGGGAAAAGGTACCAGGAGACAAAGCCATTGTGTATTTTGTAATGCTAATTGGGCTCCATCATTGGCACCTGAGAGCCCAAGGCTGCCACCTTTTCCCTGGGTGCAAAGCTCGACGGTGCATACCCTGTGCGGGTCCAGGAAAGGGCCGTTTTTCAGCCCAGAATTCCAGACGGAAGTCGATTCCTCTCTGGGAAAAGGTGTCAGGACAGAAAGCCATTGTGCCTTTTCTAGGGGTAATGGGGCCCCATCTTTAGCACCTGAGAGCCCAAGGCTGCCACCTTTTCCCTGGGCGCAAATGTCGACAGCGCGTGCCACTTGCAAGTCCGGGAATGTGCCGTTTCTCATCCCAGAATTCCAGGCCAGCGAAGATTTCTCCCAGGGAAAATGTGCCAGCACAGAAAGCGATTGTGCCTTTTCTAGGGTTAATGGGGCCCCAAAATTGGCAGCTGGGAGCCCAGGGCTGCCACCTTTTCCCTGGGCGCAAAGCTCGACGGTGCGCGTCATGTGCGGGTAAGGGAAAAAGCTGTTTTCAGCCCAGAATTTCAGACTAATGAAGATTCCTGCCACGGAAAATGTGTCAGGACAGAAAGCGATTGTGCCTTTTCTAGGGGTAATGGGGACCC
>NC_092485.1:0-32500 GCF_047495875.1 Pithys albifrons albifrons
GTGGAGCATAAACAGCTGGACAGGAAGTGTTTGGAGCAGCTGCTTTGCCAGGCTGGGCCTCGTGGGGTGGGGGGGGCTTGGTGGGTCCCTGCCCAGGGCTGGGGGGGGCTTGGTGGGTCCCTGCCCAGGGCTGGGGGGGGCTTGGTGGGTCCCTGCCCAGGGCTGGGGTGGGCTTGGTGGGTCCCTGTCCACGGCTGGGGGGGCTTGGTGGGTCCCTGCCCAGGGCTGGGAGTGTTGGTGGGTCCCTGCCCAGGGCTAGGGGGGCTTGGTGGGTCCCTGCCCAGGGCTGGGAGTGTTGGTGGGTCCCTGCCCAGGGTTGGGGGGGCTTGGAGGGTCCCTGCCCAGGGCTGGGGGGGCTTGGTGGGTCCCTGCCCAGGGCTGGGGGGGCTTGGTGGGTCCCTGGCCAGGGCTTGGGGGACTCAGGAGCTCCTCTGGGCCAGAGCATGATGGGAAATGGAGAGAGCAGGTGGATTTGGGGTGGGAATTGCCCAAGAGCAGGATGGGAAATAGAGAGAACAGCTGGATTTTGGGTGGTGGTTGCTCTTTGGGCTGCACCCAGAGCATTCACACCCCCAGGGTGGGCTGTGCCAGGCTCTGCTGGGCACTCACCAGCCCGAGGAGTGCTCTGTGCCAGCTGGGGAAGCTTTTCCTCTCACTTGCACTCCAAAATAACCTCCTGCTGAGGCAGCTCTGGGCCTGATCTCATTTGCCAGGTGGTGCTGGAGGTGCTTTTCAAGTGTCAAGAATCTGTCTGGGGAGGAAAACGGGGCTTTGAAACTCCACAAACACAATTTTCCCCCCCTCCCCCCAAAGCCCTTTTACTTTCAGATGTAAATTTTCTCTTGTAGCTCAGCTCAGTTCTGCTTTTTATTTCTCTCTCAAGAGTGACTTGTCTCTTCCTGTCCATGAAAGGTGTAGCTGGAGAGAAACAAAGGAGGTGCAGCCACTTCCTGCTGAGCTGGGAAGGCCCCACTGACAAAGTGCTGACTGAGGGAATTGGGGGTTTTTCGCAAAAAAAAGAAAAGGGACAAAGATGTGGGTAAGAGAGGGGGCTGTGAAATCATCCCCATGTATAAATAACATCTCACTGGTGGTGAAAGCAGAGCCAGCAGACTGGGGATGAAGTTTGGAGAGAAAAATTCCACCACTCTGCAGGTGACTTCAGTGGGGAGCATAAAATGTAAAAATAAGGAATAAAATCCATAGCAAGGGCTGGGATTCTGTGGCATCCAAACCTGTGGGGTGAGGTTCTGTCCCCCCCTCTCTCCCTGTGCTGTTGGTCCAGATAAACTGCAGAATTTTGGGGCAGAATGAGCTGTTTTGGTGAGTCAGGAGCAGTGGAAGCTGCAGAAGGGAATAGATTTGAGTTGATGTGACCCAGTGAGCTGTGGGTGTGTTTGTTGGCCAAACTAAGCTGGACTTGGGGCTTTGTGAGGGGCAGGGTGGGTGGGTTGGGCTGCCCTGGGCTTTGTGAGGGGCTGCAAACTGAGCTACTCAAAAATGGCCATTTCTGAAAGGAAACAGCTGCTCAAAAATGCCCATTTCTGAAAGTTATGGTGAGGATTCTCTCCATGTTTGCATTAGAGGGGTAACAAATGTTCTCCAAACAAAGATGCTGCAGGATGGGGGTGTTTCCCAGCTGGCAGCTGGAATTTGCCCTTGGTTTGTGGGATTGGGACACAGTTGTACAACAGCCACACACAGAGTGTTATTTACAGTTTGTCATTATTGATCTGCTGCTAAACCAGCACCAAGATGGGCCCCTTGTCCCCAGCAGCTCTGCTGGCAGGACACTGCTCTGATAGTGCAGATTCTCCTGAGCAACTTGGTGTTTCTGCTCCAGCATTCCAGGTGTTGGAGCAGCTTTCAGTGCTGTGATGGAGGAAGCAGATTAAAAATCCAGATTTCTGTTCTAACCCTCAGTACACCAAAGCAGATTCTGGTACTCAAATCAAGTGGGAAGGTTTCAGGGCTGGAAGTTTTGGGGTTTCTGAATCACTTAACCCATATCTGAGGAGGGGTTTGCTGCACACACTTTGCACATGGAGAGCTGGAGTTGTTTCCTGCATCCTTCCTCAGCAGGGGCTGTGGCTCAGCATTCCAGGCTGGAATTCTGGCACTGGGCAGGGGGAGCTCAGGGTCTGACACAGCCAGACATTTTGGGGGCTGAAAGTTTTGGGGTTTCTAAATCACTTAACCCCTATTTGATGAGGATTTCACTGCACACACTTTGCACATGGAATGTTTTCCAGCTGCACAGAGCAGTTCCTGCCTGAGAGCAGGGGCTGTGGTTCAGCATTCCAGGCTGGAATTCTGGCACTGGGGAGGGGGAGCTCAGGGTCTGACACAGCCAGACATTTTGGGGGCTGAAAGTTTTGGGTTTCTGAATCAACCTGTGTTTGAGGGGGATTTCACTGCACACACTTTGCACATGGAATGTTTTCCAGCTGCACAGAGCAGGTTCCTGCCTCAGAGCCTGAGCTGTGGTTCAGCATTCCAGGCTGGAATTCTGGCACTGCTGTCCTGGCATTCCACCCTTCCTGTCCCTGCCAGGCCCGGCTGCTGAGGGAAGGAGCTGCTGTGCCAGGCTGTGGGCTGGGGCAGCTGCAGGATTTGCTGGGGCAGAGTTTTCAAGCAGGTTTCACATCCTCCTTTCCTTCCCTTTCCTTTCAGGCCCCTCCCTGGGCATACATTGCCTGTGCCTGTGGCCTCTTCATCTACCAGTCCCTGGATGCAATAGATGGCAAACAAGCCAGGAGGACAAACAGCAGCACTCCCCTGGGGGAGCTCTTTGATCATGGCTGTGATTCCCTGTCCACAGGTATTGCTGGCACTTTTAACTGAACTCTCAGCATTAAGTGGCTCTTATTTCAGGGGCTATCCAAGAAAAAGCTCTTTTTTACTGAGCACAGGACAGCTGATAGTGCTGAAAGGATCACTTTTCAGCTAAGAAACTCACCTTTCTTTGCACAGACAGGGCTCTGGGGCAGCTGGATGAGTCCTTTTGGGTTACACTGAGACCCAAATTAAGCATGTGACTAACTGAACCTTTGGTGTGGTGCTTTATCAGTCTGGCTCTACAATATTTCCTGTCAGAAGCTGTCAGAGTGCTCTGTTGTGTTAAATTGGCTCTGTAGGCAGAGTGGGGCAATTCAAGTGTGATTGAACTTTAAACATCAAACCCACCCAGAGCAGCTCCAGAGGTTACTGAGCCAGCCTGGAGTTCAGCAAAAAAATCCTGGAATCATGGAATATTTGGATAAAAGGTTCCACAGGGATCACAGGCTCCAGTTCCTGAAATCCTGGAGCTCTCAAGCTTTAAGGTTTTAGGAATTGTTGATCAGACCTGTGCATGGAAAGGTGGAGGGTGGGTGTGTTTTGGATCCTGAATGGCACACCTTGGGTTTTCTAAGCCAGGAACTGGGGGGATTATCCAGCAAATGTTGGATAGAGGAGAAGCCCCCAAAGGTGCTGCAGGTGCCCAGATCATTCCATGGGATTAGACATGAGGTGGAACCAAACTGGAGGAGCCCCAGAGCCCTTGAGGACTCTGCTGCTGGCTCAGACATGCATTTGCCAGTGTGTTTTATTGAATAGAAGTGCAGTGTTTGTGCAGTGACCCCCAGGACACCTCCCCATGTGTAGCTTTGCTTCTGCTGAGCATCTTTACCCGCCCTGCCACGTGCCCCTTTCACTGTGTGCCTGATTCTCTCCTGCAGTCTTTGTGGTTTTGGGCACTTGTATTGCTGTGCAGCTGGGCACCAACCCTGACTGGATGTTCTTTTGTTGTTTTGCTGGGACCTTCATGTTTTACTGCGCTCACTGGCAGACCTACGTCTCGGGAACGCTGCGCTTCGGCCTGTGAGTACCCCCTGCCCGGGCACCCCTGGGGATCAGGGCACCCCCCTGGGGCTCACCCCACCCCCTGCACCCCCTGGGGGCTCAGCCCATCCCCCTGGGGGCTCACCCCATCCCCTGCAGCCCCCTGGGGGCTCAGCCCACCCCCTGCACCCCCTGGGGGCTCAGCCCACCCCCCTGGGGCTCAGCCCACCCCCTGCACCCCCTGGGGGCTCAGGGCACCCCCCTGGGGGCTCAGCCCACCCGCTGCACCCCCTGGGGGCTCAGCCCACCCCCTTGGGGCTCACCCAACCCCCTGCACCCCCTGGGGGCTCAGCCCACCCCCCTGGGGGCTCAGCCCACCCCCTGCCTGCTGGGGGAACCTCAGGGCACCCCCCTGGGGGCTCAGCTCACCCCCTGCAGCCCCCTGGGGGCTCAGCACACCCCCCTGGAGGCTCAGCCCACCCCCTGCCTGCTGGGGGAACCTCAGGGCACCCCCCTGGGGGCTCAGCCCACCCCCTGCACCCCCCTGGGGGCTCAGCCCATCCCCTGCACCCCCTGGGGCTCAGCCCACCCCCTGCCACCCCTGGGGGCTCAGCCCATCCCCTGCACCCCCTGGGGCTCAGCCCACCCCCTGCCACCCCTGGGGGCTCAGCCCACCACCTGCACCCCCCTGGGGTTCAGCTCACCCCCTGCACCCCCCTGGGGGCTCCAGGCACCTCGTGAGGGCTGGAAGTGTTTGTGGGGGCACTGGTGACACTGGGGGGTGTCACCAGCACTGGGTGGGCCTGGGAAATCACCGTGTAACAAGGTGGGCTCTGCAGCTGCTGGAACAGTGAGGGGAGCACCATGGAGAGCTCAGAAAACAGCTTGTCTTTATCAACAAGAGTGACCCAATAGCAGGAACCCAAAGAGAAGGGAGGGACAGAAGGAGGGAGACCAAAGCAATGACCCGAACGTGTCAGCACCCACTGACCAAAGAGTGACTCACCTGAGGTTGTCTGACCAGCTCAGGACACTCCTGTAGGAGCACAAGTGCTGTGGGGAGAGGCTGAGGGAGCTGGGGGTGTTTAGCCTGGAGAAGAGGAGGCTCAGAGGTGACCTCAGCACTGTCTGGAACTCCCTGAAGGGAAGTTCTGGCCAGGTGGGGGTTGGTCTCTTCTCCCAGGCACTCAGCAATAGGACAAGGGGGCACGATGGGCTCAAGCTCTGCCAGGGGAAATTGAAGTTGCAGATCAGGAAAAATTCTTTGCAGAGAGAGTGCTCAGGCGTTGGAATGGGCTGCCCAGAGAGGGGGTGGATTCCCCATCCCTGGAGGTTTTTCAGCTGAGCTTGGCCATGGCACTGAGTGCCATGATCTGGTAAAGGGACTGGAGTTGGACCAAGGGTTGGACTTGATGGTCTTGGAGAACTTTTCCAACCCAATCCATTCTGTGATTCTATGGATGTGGCACTGAGTGAGAATCCACCACATCTTGATCCAACCCCACTGTGATCACCAGCCCAGGGCACTCCATGCCCAGCCCTAACCCTGACCCACTCCGTGCCCTGGGCTGGTGATCACAGTGGGGTTGGATCAAGGGTTGAACTTGCTGATCTCAGAGGACTTTTCCAACCCAATCAATTCTATGATTCTGTGATTCCCTCAAGGGCAGGAGCTGCAGCCTCCAGGCATTGGCACACAGCATTGTCCCTGCTGGCTTTTTTGGGGAAAAACCACCAACCCCAAGAGCAGGAGCCCTCTCACCTTTATTTGAGCCTGCTGGTGACATCTACCCAGGGAGGTGTGGCCACCATGCCCCAGCAAGAAGGTTTTTTTTAAGGTTCTGCTCTCTCTCTTCCTCCTTGCTCCCCCCCACAGCTCCCCTCCAAAGCCTGTCAACCAGTAGAAGAGACTCAAGTAACTCTAGTTTATACAAACTCTGCCTTCAAGGACAAAACTTTCACTGTCTCAGCTTCTCTTTCCCAGAACTGGGCAGGAAAAGGATAAATCTTTTCACAGGTGGCATTAGCAAAAACACAGACCAAAATGTCAACAGTTTTCATTCCCGACACAAACCTTTTGTGCTGGGTGTTCATGAGGAGCTTTTGGTGTGATTTGGAGCTGAATAAACCCTGGGAAGTACCTGCTGTGGCATCCCAGGCAAGGGTGGGGTGGTCAGATGGTGGCCAGGCTGGTGTGAGCACTCAGGGAAAGTTAATCTTGACTGTTAACCAGGAATTATTTACCATTTACTATTCACTGTAACTCCATGGTTGATGCTGTGCCTCCAACTGGAAGTCCTGAATGCCTTTTATGTCAGTGTAGAGCTGTGGGTCTGTTAATAATGGGATGAGATTCCAGTGCCAAGGAAGGGAGGGGCTGGAATCCATTCCCTGCTGGGGGAGGTGGGACACAAACACGGGGATTCTCTCACCTCAGTGGGGAAATAATTCATTTTGTGACGAGGATTCACTCCCTGTTTCTGTCCAGAAGGGTAACAAATGTTCTCCAAACAAAGATGCTGCAGGATGGGGGTGTTTCCCAGCTGGCAGCTGGAATTTGCCCTTGGTTTGTGGGATTGGGACACAGTTGTACAACAGCCACACACAGAGTGTTATTTACAGTTTGTCATTATTGATCTGCTGCTAAACCAGCACCAAGATGGGCCCCTTGTCCCCAGCAGCTCTGCTGGCAGGACACTGCTCTGATAGTGCAGATTCTCCTGAGCAACTTGGTGTTTCTGCTCCAGCATTCCAGGTGTTGGAGCAGCTTTCAGTGCTGTGATGGAGGAAGCAGATTAAAAATCCAGATTTCTGTTCTAACCCTCAGTACACCAAAGCAGATTGACTGAAAATATCCCATTCTGGTACTTAAATCTTTAAATAAGGCCCCTGGCTCCAGGTTTCTGCTGGTTTAGGGTCTCCCTTTCTTGCTGTACCAAAGGTCTGAATGCTTTTAATTCCCTTTGAACTTCCCAGGGCTCTGGTTATCAAAGATTCCTGGTTGTTGATCCCAGAACACAAACCCCCCAACCTTTTGGCTTCCCTGGGACTTGACTCTTGGGAGGGTGTGGGGTTTGGGGCAGCATTTGGTGGCAGATCAGGCTGTTCTGGGGGGCTTTATTGTCTGAAAATGTGATGCTCCATCAAATGCAGGTAATTTAGAGCAGGAAATGAGCACTCAAAGTGGGTGTCATTATTATAAATCCCACAGCTCTGGGTAATAAACACATTTATTCTTCCTTTGCCCTGTGCCATCAGGTTAATGATCTGCCAGGAGCTGATATTCATTTTAATGGCAAAAAACCTGAGGATATTTATCCAGTGAAATGATTCTCGCTGTTTAATGATACTTTTTAATGAAGCTTTCATTTCACTAATCTAAAACTGAAACAACAGGTATTTTATCAACCTTTTCTTTATGTTCAGCAGCTCCTGAGTGAGTGGAATTGGAGAGGGCTGGGGGAGGGAGCCGAAAGATCTTTGTGCTCTGTGTTTCTGTGCAGAAAATCCCTTGGAAGTGACTTTTTAGGGAATGTGGCAGCATTTCTGACAGGGTTTCAGAGAGCCCCAGTTTATCACCTCCTGTATTTTTGGTGGGATTCCACCAAGGAATTGTGTTCCAGTGCAGAGGGAACTGGGGAAGGGACCTGGGGAAGAGCAGAGGGTGCTGAAGGGGTGTCAGCCCTGCCCCAGCCCAGGCCTGGAATGGGACATGTGGGAAAGCCCTGGAAAATCAGGGAAAGACAAATTACTGTGGGAGAAATATGGGCTGGAGGAACAGGGGCTGGGAAGGGTCTGGAGCAGCAGGAGGGGCTGAGGGAGCTGGGGGGGCTCAGCTGGGGAAAAGGAGGCTCAGGGGGGACCTTCTCCCTCTCCAGGATTCCCTGCCAGGAGGGGCAGCCAGGGGGGGGTCGGGCTGTGCCCCAGAAGAGGGACAGGAGGAGGGAACGGCCTCAGGCTGGGCCAGGGCAGGGGCAGGGGGGACAGGGGGGAATTCCTGCCTGGAAAGGGTGGGCAGGCCCTGGCACAGCTGCCCAGGGAGGGTTGGAGTGCCCAGCCCTGGAGGTGCCCAAAAAACACCTGGATGTGGCACTTGGGAACATGGTCAGGGTGGTGGCGAGTTGATGGTTGAACTCATCACTCTGTGTGATCTCAGAGGGCTTTTCCAACCTCAGCCATTCCATGATTCCCTCTGCCCCGAGGCTGAGCAGAGCTCAGACCCTGCAGAGGAGGAGCAAATGGGATCCCTCCTGTAAAATTCCCACAGAATTCTGCAGGTGGAGGAGGAAAACTCCTTAGTTGTGCCCTATGGCTGAATCCATCCCCTGTGCTGGTTCTTTCCCCCCATCTTTTCCCCCGGGCTACTCCAGGATTTGGGATAATCCCTGGGGTTGATCTGGCTAATAAAACGATCCCCTAATTTAATTAGATCCTGGCAGGCAACGAGCCCTTCCCAAAGCAGCTCATTTGGTTGAGCAGCTCCACTCCAAAGCCAGAGGTCAGTGTTGCCTCAGAATTCCCGGGAGGAAGCAGGAGAGGGCTCCAAGGCAGGAAAAGCCACTCCGACAATCCCAGCAGGGCTGGACTGGGTTTCAAACCAACCCCCTGAGGTGGGAACGGGCTGGGAAAGAGCAGAACTCACAGCAGGGCTGAGGAAACACCGAGGGGATCCTGAACTGCAGGAAGGAGTTCAGTGGTGAGGCCCAAACAGTGATTCAGGTCTGGTTTCCTGCCAGAAACTGCTTTGGGTGGACTCAGTCCTGTCTGGGGCAGTTCAGGGTGGGTTTGATCCTGTCCTGGGGCAGCTCAGGGTGGGCTCAGTCCTGTCTGGGGCAGCTCAGGGTGGGCTCAGTCCTGTCCTGGGGCAGCTCAGGGTGGGCTCAGTCCTGCCGTGGGGCAGCTCAGGGTGGGCTCAGTCCTGTCTGGGGCAGCTCAGGGTGGGCTCAGTCCTGTCTGGGGCAGCTCAGGGTGGGCTCAGTCCTGTCTGGGGCAGCTCAGGGTGGGCTCAGTCCTGTCCTGGGGCAGCTCAGGGTGGGCTCAGTCCTGCCCTGGGGCAGCTCAGGGTGGGCTCAGTCCTGTCCTGGGGCAGCTCAGGGTGGGCTCAGTCCTGCCCTGGGGCAGCTCAGGGTGGGCTCAGTCCTGTCTGGGGCAGTTCAGGGTGGGCTCAGTCCTGTCTGGGGCAGCTCAGGGTGGGCTCAGTCCTGTCTGGGGCAGTTCATGGTGGGCTCAGTCCTGTCCTGGGGCAGCTCAGGGTGGGCTCAGTTCTGCCCTGGGGCAGTTCAGGGTGGGCTCAGTCCTGCCGTGGGGCAGCTCAGGGTGGGCTCAGTCCTGCCCTGGGGCAGTTCAGGGTAGGCTCAGTCTTGCCCTGGGGCAGTTCAGGGTGGGCTCAGTCCTGCCCTGGGGCAGTTCAGGGTGGGCTCAGTCCTGCCCTGGGGCAGTTCAGGGTGGGCTCAGTCCTGCCCTGGGGCAGTTCAGGGTGGGCTCAGTCTTGCCCTGGGGCAGCTGGGCCATCACTGGGGCACCTCAGCTTTGGAAACAGGGAATTGTCTCCTGCACATCCCATAAATCAAAGCCCTGGGGGGCTCCCCCCATCCTGGTGGTGCTTTGGGAACCCACTGCACAAACCAGTGGTGGGGAATAAGGGGCACAGATCCTGCTGGGAATTTCCCTGGTGCCCAGGTGGGATGGCCAGCTCTGGTTCTTCTCAATCCAACCTTTTCCCACGTGGATGCAGGAGGGCACCTGCCCCAGGTGAGGCTTCAGGGGCTGTGGGGGGGTTTGCAGCCCCCAGGGCAGAGCAGGCCCTGACCCACAGCCAGGGCAGTTTGGGGCTGGAGCCTCCACCCTGGCAGGGCTGAACTGGAGCCTGCAGGGCAGCTGGAATCATGGAATTCTGGGATGGACCCTGAAGGTTATCCCACCCCATCCCTGGGCAGGGGCACCTCCCACAGCTTAGGGGGCTCGAAGTTTATCCAGCCTGGCCCTGAGCACTGCCAGGACTGGGGCATCCTCTGGGAATTCCAGCCCAGCCCCTCCCCTCCCTTCCCAGCCAGCAATTCCTTCCCAGTCTCCCCCCTCTCCCTGCCCTCTGGCACTGGGAGGCCATTCCCCCTTGTCCAACGTGGGTGCTGGCTGTGCCACATCTTATTTTGGGTGCTCAGGGGGCCCTGGGCACTTCCAGGGGTGCCCCAGAGACCTGAGGGTGCTGCTTCCCAGCATTTCCCTGGCAGTTCCTGCATTACTGGGTGCATTCCCACCCTTGTTAATGGAAATACAGGAATCTGGTGACAGCAGCAATTAGAGAGGTGTCTTTATCTGTAAATTCACACCCACAGTGAGATGGAAATGAGTTTCCAGGGATGCCCCACTAAGGCTTGTCCTGGATCTGAGGGGAAGAACCAGTTCCCACCCCCTTCACACAAGTGAAAAGTTCAAAATGTGCCTTTGCTGTTTGAATAATCCCAGAGAAAGGGCAGGAATTGTGGCTGCTGCCCAGGACAGGAGCAGGGCTGGAGAATCTGGGCCAACATTCCATGAGCACAAAGGGCTGGGCCAGGTCAAGGTTGCTTTAGGTCTGCTGAGCCCTCTCCCCTTTCCTGCCCCTGAGTTGGAAAGGAGGGATTAGGGAATGAGGCTGGACTTCAGGAAGCTGCTGGAACAACCTCCCTCTGCAGCCTCTGGCAGAGCAGGAGTTGGTGCTTTGTCCTGGAGAGGCAATTCCCACAGGGATGGAAACCCTCCAAGGCTGGAGGAGGAGCACATGGAGTGGTCTGTCTTGGAGAGACAATTCCCACAGGGATGGGAACCCTCCAGGCTCCCTCCAGGGAGTTTGTGTTCCTTGGAGCAGCCCCAGGACTGAGCACTGAGATCAGACAGGAATCCCCTCCTTGGAGGCCTCCAAGCTTTCCATCTCTGGGGTTTTTTTCCAGAACTCCTGGAAGAGCTTCAGCACTGGCCCAGCACCATGTGGCACTGCTGGGAGTGATGCCAACGTGCCCACACTCTCCTCCTCCTCCTGCCCCCTCCCACGAGCCCCTTCACAGCATTTCAAACCAATGGTCACACAGAGATGCTGCTGATTTTCCTCTTTAATCCCTCAAGTTCTCACTGCTCTGGGGAATAAATTCCTTGAGGCTGTTTCCCAGCTGGGACAATTCTGACCCACCCTGGTGAGCAGCAGAAGGGAAACCATCAAATCAAACCCAGGAACAAACAGGGCCAGAAACCACTTTGTGGGGGGGATTTCTCCTCCTGCATTCCCTGCAACACCAATTACTGCATTTATAGCTGTGTATTTTTGGGTAATTAACCTCAAACTGCTGAGCCCCAGAGACCTGAGGTGGTTCCTGCCCCAGCTCTGCCACTGGCACCTCTCCTGGTGCCTTTCCCAGTCAGGTGTCACCTTTGGGTGCCACCCTGTGTGTGTCCCAGCACACTCTGACAGGAAAAGGAGCTCACTTGGTCTGATCCCACTTGGAAATCTTTTCCCTGGAGTGAAAATGCACATTTTTAACACTTTTTAAGGGTTGAGGGATGTGTCTTGGCTCTGTTTGCTACAAAACAGTTGTCGTATTTTCTCATCCCTTTCTGTTGGGGGCAAATAAATGTGCAGAGGATGGAGTGTGGTCACCCTGTGGCATTTCTGTCCAGGAGCCACAGGGCAGGGATGTGGCACCTCCCCTGGCCCTCCCAGTGTCAGACTGGCATAAAATCCACATTTCTGCTCCACTAAACCCTCAGGCACATCCCCAGAGGAACAACCCAGACCTTCAGTGCCGTTGGAGACACAGGGGCTGGAGTGTATTTGCTTTGCTATTCTTCATTAGAATTATTTTATTCCCATTTTATTATTATTTTATTCCCATTATTCCATTTTGCCCCCTCAGTTTTGCTCCTGTGTTGGGATCAAACTTTAAACTGCAGAAGCTCCTGATGGAGATTTAAATGTATAAAACACTCAGTGGGTGCCAATATTTGTGTTAATTCTTTAATTCCCCCTGTCTCTCCCAGTGTTAAATTGGAATAAAATCCACATTTCTGCTCCACTGAAACCTCAGGCACATCCCCAGAGGAACAACCCAGACCTTCAGTGCCATTGGAGACACAGGGGCTGGAGTGTATTTGCTGTGTTATTCTTTATCAGAATTATTTTATTTCCATTTTATTATAATTATTTTATTCCCAGTGAGGAATTCCATTCTGTCCTCTCAATTTTGCTCCTGTGTTGGGGTCAAACTTTAAATTTCAGGAGCTGCTGATGGAGATTTAACTGCACAAACCACTCTGTGGGTGCCAATATTTGTATTAATTCATGAACTCCCCCCTCGTCCCATCCCAGACCGGGATCAAATCCCCATTTCTGCTCCACCAAACCCTCACAATATTTTTCCAATATTGTTTCCCCCAGCCCGACCTGCTGGACACACAAATCTGATTTCAAGGCCCCTCCTGGTCCGTGCCCAGAGCCCGGCGGGGCTGTGGGAGCAGCTCTGGGGGTGGGAATGAAGAAACTGGGAATTTGTGCTGCCCTTTCCATCCTTTCCCACCAGAAACAGGAAGGTTTGGCCTTTCCAGGGAATTCTGTGCTGGGGAATAATCTGGGAAGCCCCAGGAGGGGTTAAAAATGCCTGTTCTGGGGCCACAGTCTGTGCTGGGGTTTCCTTTCCTGCTGCTCTCTGGTTTAGTCTGGGGTTTTATTTTTAGGGTTATTTTATTTTATTTTTATATTTTTTAATATTTTTTATTCTCATTTTTATTCTTTTTTTTATCCCCCTCTTTATTCCCTTTCCTATTCTCTTCTTTACTTTATTCTTTATTTTATTCTTTGCTTTTTTCTTTATTTTATTCTTTGCTTTATTCTTTGCTTTATTCTTTATTCTTTATTTTTAGGTTATTTTACTTTTTTTAGGTTAGTTTTAGTTTTTTTTTAAATACTGTTTATGTGGGTGAATTTCCCTCCCCAAAAAATACTGTCATTAAAAGTGAGTTAAGTTGGATTCCTTTAAATATCTTGGGATTATTACTGATTATTATTATCATTATTATATTTTATTTTATGTTCACTATTATTAGCAGCAGTATTTTAGATGATTATTATTACTATTTTTACTATTAATAGTTTTACTATTCTAGTTGTATGTTAGATTATTATTATTACTTTTACTATCAATATTTTTATTATTTTTTATTTTAGATTATTATTATTACTATTATTATTTTTACTATTATTATTTACTATTACTATTATTATTAAGATTATTATTTAGATAATTATTTTAGATTATTATTATTTAGATTATAACATTTAGGTTATTCTTTAGAGTATTATTTAGATTATTAAGATTATTATTTTAGATTATTATTGGATTATTAGGCTGCACTTTTCCTTGAAATATTCCCATGAAATCCCAGGACTGTCCCCAGCTGATCCCATGAAATCCCAGGATTTCAAGCCATCCATGAAAGATCCTCTGCTGAGGAACTCTGGGAATGGTGCCAGGAAAGGGTCACTTGGCCAACAGTCCTGCAGGGGAAGGAAAAGCTCCATCAGCATTCCAGGCTGTGGTGGAACCACCAGGACTGCCCAGGGAGTCTCCTGGGAGAGGAAAGAGCCATAAAATCCTGGAGCAGGGAATTGTTCCGTGCTCTGGAGTCTCTCACGGGTTGTGGGGAGGGGGCACCTCAAATCCTGGATGGAAGGGAATGGTTTGCCCTGCCTGAGGAGGGCTGGGATGGAGCAGAGGGGCAGCAGGTGGGAAGGTCCTGGAGCTGTTGGAGATGTCCCTGTGCAGGTGGTGCCACCTTGGAAGAGGATTGGCCATCCCAGGATTGTTTTGGAGCTGCAGTGCCGGGGGTGAGCCAGGCAGGGATTGCCATGGAATCATGGAATGGGTTGGGATGGAGGGACCTCAAATCCCACCCATCCCACCCCATCCCTGGGCAGAGACCCTTCCCCCAGCCCAGGGGGCTCCAGGTTTATCCAGCCTGGCCTTGGGCACTGCCAGGGCTGGGGCATCCTCTGGGAATTCCAGCCCAGCCCCTCCCCACCCTCCCAGCCAGCAATTCCTTCCCCATCTCCCCCCTCTCCCTGCCCTCTGGCAGTGGGAAGCCATTCCCTGGGGCCTGGCCCTCCAGCCCTTGGCCCCAGTCCCTCTCCAGCTCTCCTGGAGCCCCTTCAGGCCCTGCCAGGGGCTCTCAGGTGTCCCTGGAGCCTTCCCTTCTCCAGGGGAACATTCCCAGCTCTCCCAGCCTGGCTCCAGAATCCTGGAATGTCACGAGTGTTGGGTGGGAAGGAACCTCAAAGCTCATCCCATCCCACCCCACCCCATCCCAGTTTGCAGGAGGGTTTGGGGGTGTGGTTGGACCTGGGGCTGGGCCGGGAATGTTTCAAGCTGAGCTGGGGGAGCATTTTTGGGAGGCTGTTCCGGGCTCAGAGGGTGTTGGTGGCTCTGATGGATAATACAGGTTAGGAATATAAAATACAGAGTGTAGCTTTATTTTTACAGGGATTTTTACATACTTTTCATATTTTATATTACTAATTTATTTAGTATATCTTATATAGTATATTTAATATATATTACATTACATCATGTATCTTATATCTTACACATTTATATATTATGTAGCAAGTCCATTCTTTGTTTTGTAATAATTTTTCTTCCATTATTTTTTCTATTTCTCTATATTTTTCTATTTATTATTATCCCACAATATTATTATTTTCATATTTAATCTTTATTACTTATTATTTATTCATTATCATGTTGTTATTTCATTATCATTATTTTATTATTTCTTATTATTTTCTTATCTATTTAATGGATTATATAGTTACATATTATACATTTATATATTCTAGTCATATATTATATATAACTTATTGTATTTATGTATGTAGAAAATTGCAAGTTTTATATATAATATATATAAAGTGTACAAAATATATAACATTGTAGATATATGTAAAGTACAGCAAATATATAACCTATATACTTTATTAAAATATATATAATAGTTATATAAACTATATAACCCATTGTATCTATATCTTATATAATAACCAGGAAGTCCTTCCTCTTTGTTTCATATTTTTTCTTCTGTTATTTTTCTATTTCTTTATATTTTTCTATTTATTTTTATTCCATGTCATTATTTATTCTTTTTTTTTTGCTGTTTAATCTTTATTATTTATTTCTTCATTATTTTTGCTTCTGAGTCTTTATAATTTATTATTTATTCCTTCATTATTATTTTCCTATTGACTCTTTATGATTTATTCATTATTTTCCATTTTCTTAATTCTTATTATTTCTTTCTTATTATTTTTTCATTTGTTTTATTACAATTTATTACTATTTATTCCTCCTCTTCCTCCTTCCCACTCTCCAGGACTTTGTGTTCCCATCCCCAAATATTCCCATGAAAATAGGGTGGGAATCCCAACATGAACACCCACAATAATAAATCCTTTTCTTTTTTTTGCTGAGGAAGGTCCAAACCGACTCCTCACTCCTTCCCTGGGCAGCAAAAATCCAACTTTTCCTCTGGATAAACCACATTTATTTTAATTGCACCATGAAATAAAACCAACCACTCTGGAAACAGCAAATTCCCTTCAAAACTCCAAAGGGATTGTGCCTGAAATAAATCAAACTACAGCCCCAAATCCTGGAAATCCCTATTTCCCCCCAGAAGTCCACAGGGATTATTGTGCCTGACATAACCCAAACCATCAGCCCAAATTCCTGGAAATCCTGATTTCCTACCGAAATTCCGCAGGGATTGTGCCTGAAATAACCCAACCCCAAATTCCTGGAAATCCTGATTTTCCTGATTTCCTACCGAAATTCCGCAGGGATTGTGCCTGAAATAACCCAACCCCAAATTCCTGGAAATCCTGATTTCCTACCGAAATTCCGCAGGGATTGTGCCTGAAATAACCCAACCCCAAATTCCTGGAAATCCTGATTTCCCCCCGAAATTCCGCAGGGATTAATTGTGCCTGACATAACCCCAACCCCCTGGAATTCCCGATCCCCCCGAATCCCGCCGGGATTGTTGGCTGTGCCGGCCGCGCTGCGGTGCCGAGCGGACGCGGTGCCACCCGGCGTTAATTGCCGTTAATTGCGCTAATTATTGTGTGTGTTGCCCCCGCAGGATCGACGTGACGGAGGTGCAGCTGTTCATCATGGCCATGCACGCTCTGGCCGCGGCCGCGGGCGCTGCGCTCTGGCAGGCGAGGGTGAGCCCGGGCGGGTTATCCCTCCCCATTCCCGTCCTGAGCCCGATCCTGGACCATTCCGGGACACTCCTCATCCTGAGCCCGAGCCCGAGCCCGAGCCCGAGCCCTGTCCTGATCCTGAGCACCAGCCCAATCCTGATCCCGATCCTGGACCATTCCGGGACACTCCTCATCCTGAGCCTGATCCCCATCCCAATCCCGATCCCCAGCCCCAGCCCCAGCCCAGACCGTTCTGAGACACTCCCTGGTTTATCCTCCCGAGCCCCATCCCCATCCTGAGCCACATCCCAGTCGTGGTTCCCATCATGATCCTGATCCCCAGCCCAATCCTGATCCTGATCCCCACCCTGGACTGCCCCAAGACACTCCCTGGTTTATCCTCCCGATCCCATCCCGGTCCTGCTCCCGAGCCCCATCCCCATCCCAATCCCCATCCTGGACCATTCCAGGACACTCCCCATCCCAAGCCCGGACAATTCTGAGGACACTCCCCATCCCAAACCACTCCGGGAGCGCTCCCTGGTTAATCCTCCCGATCCCAGACCATTCTGGGACACTCCCTGGTTTATCCTCCCCATCCCAAACCACTCCAGGACACTCCCCATCCCGAACCACTCTGGGACACTCCCTGGTTTATCCTCCCAATCCCAGACCATTCTGGGACACTCCCTGGTTTATCCTCCCCATCCCAAACCACTCCGGGCACACTCCTGATCCCGAACTCCTCCGGGCATATTTCCTATCCCGGACCATTCCAGGACACTCCCCACCCCGAACCACTCTGGGACACTCCCCGGTTTATCCTCCCAATCCCAGAGCATTCCAGGACACTCCCTGGTTTATCCTCCCAATCCCAGAGCATTCCAGGACACTCCCCGGTTTATCCTCCCAATCCCAGAGCATTCCAGGACACTCCCTGGTTTATCCTCCCAATCCCAGACCATTCCAGGACACTCCCTGGTTTATCCTCCCAATCCCAGACCATTCCAGGACACTCCCTGGTTTATCCTCCCAATCCCAGAGCATTCCAGGACACTCCTGGTCTGGACAATTCTGGACATGCTCCCTCCCCCTGTCCCGGGAACTGGGGAGCCAACAGTGACTGACAAGTGCCCCAAACCCGTGGCAATTCCAGGGGAATTCCAGGGCAATCCTGGGAAAACCTCCCTGCATGGGGCGCCTTAAATTGGGATGGGGAAATGGGGAAACCCTTGGAACCCTCAGGGGAGGATTTGGCTCAGAGTTATTTGGAGGGGGGACCAAATTGGTACTTTTTTCCCTGTTAAAACGAGATTAAATTATATTTATTTTTTATATATTTAAATCTATATTTATATATAGATTTTTATCTCTATTTATATATAAAAATCTATATATATCTACATTTGTATCTATATATATTTATATGAGATTTGGGGCTTGGGGTTTGGGATCTGGGATTTGCTCCAGGGTTGGGGGGGAACAATGGGAAATATTTCAGGGCTTTGCACTGAAACATTCCACTTTTTCCTGGGAAAATCAAAACCCTCAGGGAGGAGAAAAGGCAGAACTGTGTGTTTTGGGAGGTGTTGCTTTAATTCCTTCACTTTTATCCCCTAAAAATGGTGTCCCTGTCCTGGCTCCCTCCTTTGTATCCCTGGAAATTCCCTTTGAGGCTCTTCCTGAGCTCCTGGAGCTGGAGAATTCCCAAGGGATGGGCAGTTTGGCTCGAGGTGGGATCCCTGGAAGTCAAGTGAGCAAGTTTAATACATCAGTTATACTTTATATCATATATATTGATTTATTTCCTTGCTGGAAGCAACACAAGTCCTGCAATTCCTGGGATTTTCTGCCACAGCATTATCTAGAGCACAGAAAATCCAGGGATGTGCATGGAGCTGGGATCTGACCCCCTGGAAGGTGGAGTTGCTCCTGGAATCCCTCCCAGGATCCCAATTCCCAGGTGGGATGGGAAGGACTCCCGGGATCCCAATTCCCAGCTGGGACAGGAAGGACTCCCAGGATCCCCATTCCCAGGTGGGATAGGAAGGACTCCCGGGATCCCAAATCCCACCTGGGCTCTGTGGGTTTGTGGTCTCTTCAGCTCCAGCTGGGATTTTTCCTGCCTCTTTCCTAAAAATTTCTGTTTTCCAATCCCACTCAAACCAAACTCTGGTGGCTCCACCTCTGGAATCCTGATGTGGATTTCCTGGGAGAGAATCCTGGACTTGCCTCAACTGAGAATCCTCCAACCACCCCCAGCTCTGCCTTTGCCTCTGCCACAGCTCCCAGTGGATGTGCCTGGATTGTCCCAAGGCATTTTGAATTTTATTTTTTTGTTTTATTTTATTTCTGGTTTTTTATTTTCAATTTTTATTTTCATTTGATTTCTTATCTTTATTTTTCTATTATTTTTGTGTTGTTTTATTATTTTGTTTTATTTTTATTTAATTTTTATTTTTTACTTTATTTCTATTTTTCTTTTTTGTTTTTTTCCAATTTTTCTTCTTATTTTATATTTCATTGTAGTTCTTATTTTATCTTTGTTTTTTATTTTCTATTTTATTTCTGTGATGTTTTTCTTTTCTTTTTCTTTTTTACTTTATTTCTATTTTTCTTTCCTCTTTTTTGTTTTCTCCTCAATTTTAATTTTCATTTTTATTTTATTTTCATTTTATTTTTATTTTTTACTTTATTTCTATTTTTCTTTTCTATTTTCTTTACAATTTTTATTTTCATTTTTATTTAATTGTATTTCTCATTTTATCTTTTTTATTTTCTATTAATTTTTGTGTCGTTTTCTTTTCTACTTTATTTTTAATTTTCTTTTTCTTACTATTTTTTACTTTATTTCCATTTTTCTTTTATTTTCTTTCCAACTTTTATTTCCACTTTTATTTTACGTTTCATTTTATTTCTTTATTTAGTTTTTATTTTCTATTATTTTTGTGTTGGTTTCATTTTATTTTCTATTTTATATTTCATTTCAATTTTTTTATTATTTTTTACTTTATTTTTCTGTTCTCTTTTTTCTTTTCAGTTTTTCTTTTCATTTTTATTTTATGTTTCATTTTATTTCTTTATTTTTATTTTCTATTATTTTTGTGTTGATTTTATTTTATTTTTTATTTCATTTTATTTTTTATTTCATTTTAATTTCAGTTACTTTTTTCGGTTACTTGCCAGGGATCACATCCATGTTCCTGAGCCCTTCCCTTTCCCAGGGATCACATCCATGTTCCTGAGCCCTTCCCTTTCCCAGGGATCACATCCATGTTCCTGAGCCCTTCCCTTTCCCAGGGATCACATCCAGGTTCCTGAGCCCTTCCCTTTCCCAGGGATCACATCCATGTTCCTGAGCCCTTCCCTTTCCCAGGGATCACATCCATGTTCCTGAGCCCTTCCCTTTCCCAGGGATCACATCCAGGTTCCTGAGCCCTTCCCTTCCCTTTCCCAGGGATCACATCCAGGTTCCTGAGCCCTTCCCTTTCCCAGGGATCACATCCAGGTTCCTGAGCCCTTCCCTTTCCCAGGGATCACATCCAGGTTCCTGAGCCCTTCCCTTCCCTTTCCCAGGGATCATATCCAGGTTCCTGAGCCCTTCCCTTCCCTTTCCCAGGGATCATATCCAGGTTCCTGAGCCCTTCCCTTTCCCAGGGATCACATCCAGGTTCCTGAGCCCTTCCCTTTCCCAGGGATCAGATCCAGGTTCCTGAGCCCTTCCCTTTCCCAGGGATCATATCCAGGTTCCTGAGCCCTTCCCTTTCCCAGGGATCACATCCAGGTTCTTTATCTGACCCTTCCTGTGGTTCTTGCTCTGCCCTCACTGCTCTTGCTGCACGTGGGAGTTTCAAACCAGCTCCAGGGGCATTTCCAGCAAATTCCTGCTTTCTGTCCCTTCTGGTGGCTCTTGGAGGATAAACATGACTTTGTGGGAAGCTTGAGGGAAGGATTATTGGAAAATTGGGAATTTCAGTCTCTATGTAACAGAGAGAAGCAAACCCAGTGTCACAAAGTGGAGTGTTTTGAGTACCCTGGGAATGCTGACCCAGCCCCAGTTCCTCTGGGCAGTGTTTTAATTGTCATCTCTCTGCCCTGCAGATCCCAATCCTGAATATCCAGGTGAAGATTTTCCCAGCTCTCTGCACCGTGGCCGGGACCATCTTCTCCTGTACCAACTACTTTGGGGTCATCTTCACGGGAGGGGTCGGCAAGAACGGCTCCACCATCGCTGTGAGTTCCTTCCTGTTCTTCCCTCCCCTTCCCTCCCCTTCCCTCCCCTTCCCTCCCCTTCCCTCCCCTTCCCTCCCCTTCCCTCCCCTTCCCTCCCCTTCCCTCCCCTCCCTGCCCCCCTCCCTGCCCCCCTCCCTGCCCCCCTCCCTGCCCCCCTCCCTGCCCCTCCCTGCCCCTCCCTGCCCCCCTCCCTGCCCCCCTCCCTGCCCCCCTCCCTGCTCCTCCCTGCCCCTCCCTGCCCCCTCCCTGCCCCCTCCCTGCCCCCCTCCCTGCCCCCCTCCCTGCCCCTCCCTGCCCCTCCCTGCCCCCCTCCCTGCCCCCCTCCCTGCCCCCCTCCCTGCTCCTCCCTGCCCCCCTCCCTGCCCCCCTCCCTGCCCCCCTCCCTGCCCCCCTCCCTGCCCCCCTTCCTCCCCCTCCCTGCCCCCCTCCCTGCCCCTCCCTGCCCCCCTCCCTTCCCCTCCCTGCCCCTTCCCAGCTCCTCCTGGTGATTTATGGAACAAATTCCCTGCTCCAGGGGAAATACCTTCCTGCCAGTTCCTTGGAAAAACCAAGGGAATGTTGTGTGTGTGAGAAGAGTGGATTTGGGAGTCAGAGCTTAAAATTGGGGGTTAAAATTGCTCCCAGTACTTGGGTGTGAGTCAGTGACATAAAGCAGGTTTTACAAATGCAACTCCCCAGAGGAGCTCAGAGACAGATCCAATGTAAAAATCCAATCAGAAGGAGATTTTTAACTGAGTTTTGATCCTTTTAAAAGATGTGTATTAATATTTATTGTCAGTGGGGAAAAGTGAGTTGAGGTTTCTGCACAAACACCTGGTGATTTTGCTGCCTGAAATGGCATTTTCCCCCAACACCTCAGAGTTTCCACCCCACTCTCAGCTGCTGCTTCACCCTTTGGTGGTACCAGCATTGAGAAAGACACATTTTCAATCACAGAATGGATTGGGTTGGAAGAGACCTCCCAGATCATCAAGTCCAACCCTTGGTCCAACTCCAGTCCCTTTACCAGATCATGGCACTCAATGCCACGGCCAAGCTCAGCTGAAAAACCTCCAGGGATGGAGAATCCACCCCCTCTCTGGGCAGCCCATTCCAATCCCTGAGCACTCTCTCTGTGAAGAATTTCTTCCTGATATCTAACCCAAACCTCCCCTGGCAGAGCTCAAGCTGTGCACTCTTGTTCTGCTCCCTGGGAGAAGGGACCAACCCCCACCTGGCTACAATCCCCTGTCAGGGAGTTCCAGACAGTGCTGAGGTCACCTCTGAGCCTCCTCTTCTCCAGGCTGAACACCCCCAGCTCCCTCAGCCTCTCCCCACAGCACTTGTGCTCCAGTCCCTTCTCAGCCTCCTTGCTCTTCTCAGCTGGGTTGGAAGAGACCTCTGAGATCAAGTCCAACCCTTGATCCAACCCCACTGTGATCACCAGCCCAGGGCACGGAGTGATCACAGTGGGGTTGGATCAAGACATGGTGGATTCTCACAGTGGGGTTTGGATCAAGACATGGTGGATTCTCACAGTAGGGTTGGATCAAGACATGGTGG
Source organism: Pithys albifrons albifrons (assembly GCF_047495875.1). Taxonomy (NCBI): domain Eukaryota; kingdom Metazoa; phylum Chordata; class Aves; order Passeriformes; family Thamnophilidae; genus Pithys; species Pithys albifrons. The sequence goes on from NC_092485.1 coordinate 21,821, forward strand.
ATTCTCACAGTAGGGTTGGATCAAGACATGGTGGATTCTCACAGTAGGGTTGGATCAAGACATGGTGGATTCTCACAGTAGGGTTGGATCAAGACCTGGTGGATTTTCTGTCCCTGGAGGTGTTTCAGAGGACACTCAGTGCCACAGCCAGTCCCTTCTCCAGCCTCATTGCTCTTCTCTGGCCCCGCTCCAGCCCCTCGATCTCTCTCCTGAACTGAGGGGCCCAGAACTGAACACAAAATCTCCCTGTGATACTTTTATTTTTACCCCCCCAGTGTGAGGGGCTCTTTGGGCTTTCTTTGCTCTGTGCTTTGTTAACCCCAATTCCCCCTCTCCCTGCAGGGAACGAGTGTCCTCTCCCCGTTCCTGCACATCGGCTCAGTCATCGCTCTGGCTGCCATGATCTACAAGAAATCAGCAGTGCAGCTCTTCGAGAGGCACCCCTGCCTTTACATCCTCACCTTTGGCTTTGTGTCTGCCAAAATAACCAACAAACTCGTGGTAAGTGCTCCACAGCCCTCAGGTTCTCAAACTTGCTGCTTTCCTGGGTGTTCCACTGAGCGATTTGCACCTTTCTGTGCCCCAGGGAGCTGTTTTGGGTGGTTTGGAGGTGCAGCAGAGCCTTTTTCTGCTTGAAAGAGTTCTCAGCTCTGCTCCTCTCACTTTATTCACATTTTTCTGAGGTGTGGAGAGCTGGGGCAGGACAAGGGGGCCTGAAAACCCACTCAGAGCCTGAGAGAGGAAGGGTTGGGAGGAGGAGAGGAGGTGACAGAGCTGCTGAGCTTTGGGACAGTTCGGGAGGCTTTAGGGCAGTTGGGGAGGCCTTGGGGCAGTTGGGGAGGCTTTGGGGCAGTTGGTGAAGCTTTGGGGCAGTTGGTGAAGCTTTGGGGCAGTTGGTGAAGCTTTGGGGCAGTTCTTGAGGCTTTGGGGCAGTTCTTGAAGCTTTGGGGCAGTTGGGGAGGCCTTGGGGCAGTTCTTGAGGCTTTGGGGCAGTTTGGGAGGCCTTGGGGCAGTTCTTGAGGCTTTGGGGCAGTTGGGGAGGCCTTGGCTTAAAGAACTGGAGGGAAATAGGGGTTCTAATTAACCAGGGGCAGATAAATGAGGGCTCAGCAGCTCCTGCCCCAGCCCTGCACGTGGGCGGGTGTTTCACTCCCACAGGGGCTGAGCAGTGTTGGCCACAACTCCTGCTGGAAGGAGCTTGTTCCTTCCCAGGATCAGTTTCCAGCCCATTCCCACCCAGGTGTGGGTTCTGTGCCCGTGGGAAGGTGGAAAGGCCACATTTGGACACGAAAATGTCATCAAATAACAACCAGAGAGCGTTGGTGACCTTATGGAATGAGAAAAAAGAGATAGGAACACCAAGTGTGTCTGACTGTGGAGCTTTAGCTGTACATTTTATTTCCAGGCTCAACTAAACGGGCCCCCATTTCCCTGCTTTGCTCCTGGCAGCAGGAGGAGAAGGTTGTGGGCTGGAAAACGTTTTTCTCCCTGTGCTGCATCCCTTGTTTCTCTGCAAAAAAGCTGTTTCTCTGCAAACCTTTTCCTGCTGGAGCTGCAGGACCTGCTGGAGCTGCAGAACCTCCTCTCCAAACAGCACTGCTTGATACTTTGCAGCAAACTGGAGCTTTTTTGGCTCTGTGTGTTGTGCCACCCCTCCCTGGGCTGGCACAGGGTTTTTCCCTCCAATCTTCCCGGGTTTTCCCTCCAGTCCTACAGCGTTTTCCCTCCAATCCTACAGGATTTTCCCTCCGATCCTCCCGGGTTTTCCCTCCAATTCCCGTTTTTTCCCTGCAGGTGGCACACATGACCAAGAGTGAGATGTTCCTGTACGACACAGCCTTCATCGGCCCCGCCCTGCTCTTCCTTGACCAGTATTTCAACAGCTTCATTGATGAGTACATCGTGCTCTGGATTGCCCTGGTGAGTGGGGGGTAATTAATTCTGTCACTAATTGCTCCCCTGGAGGTGCTGCCGCTGGGAGGGGCTTCAGGAGGGGCTTTGAAGCAGATTCAGTTCCTGGGCTCGGGTGGAGCTGAGTGAGTGCAGTGCCAGTCACGGGAGACACCAGGTGGGGTGGGATGTGGGGACACCTGAGAGCCCCTTGCAGGGCCTGAAGGGGCTCCAGGAGAGCTGGAGAGGGACTGGGGCCAAGGGCTGGAGGGCCAGGCCCCAGGGAATGGCTTCCCACTGCCAGAGGGCAGGGAGAGGGGGGAGATGGGGAAAGAATTGCTGGCTGGGAGGGTGGGGAGGGGCTGGACTGGAATTCCCAGAGAATGCCCCAGCCCTGGGAGTGTCCCCCTGCTCTGAGCACTGTCCCCCCGGTGTCCTCCCTGCTCTGATCTCTGTCCCCAGCTCTAAGCACTGTCGCCCCTGCTCTGCTCCCTGTACCCCTGGTGTCCTCCCTGCTCTGATCTCTGTCCCCTTGGTGTCCGCCAGCTCTGAGCTGTGTCCCCAGCTGACTGCTGCCCCCTCTGTTCCCATCCCCCCGGTGGCCCCCAGCTGACCCCCCGGTGGCCCCAGCTGGCCCCTGTCCCCTCTGTCGCTGTCCCCCAGCAGACCCCTGTCCCCCCCGGTGGCCCCCAGCTGACCCCTGTCCCCCCGGTGGCCCCAGCAGACCCCTGTCCCCCAGCTGACCCCCCGGTGGCCCCAGCTGGCCCCTGTCCCCCCGGTGGCCCCAGCAGACCCCTGTCCCCCAGCTGACCCCCCGGTGGCCCCAGCTGGCCCCTGGCCCCAGCTTGGCCCCTGGCCCCTCTGTCGCTGTCCCCCAGCAGACCCCTGTCCCCCCCGGTGGCCCCAGCAGACCCCTGTCCCCCAGCTGACCCCCCGGTGGCCCCAGCTGGCCCCTGGCCCCAGCTTGGCCCCTGGCCCCTCTGTCGCTGTCCCCCAGCAGACCCCTGTCCCCCCCGGTGGCCCCCAGCTGACCCCTGCCCCCTCTCTGTCGCTGTCCCCCGGTGTCCCCAGCTGGCCCCCCGGTGTCCCCAGCTGGCCCCTGTCCCCTCTGTCGCTGTCCCCCAGCTGACCCTGTCCCTCCGCCCCCACCGCAGGTGCTGTCGCTGCTGGACCTGCTCCGTTACTGTGTCAGTGTGTGCTCGCAGATCGCCGCCCACCTGCACATCCACGTGTTCCGCATCCCGGGCCGGCCCGCGCTCGCCAACCACCATCCCCACCAGCACCACCACTAGGGACGGGGAACGGGATCAGGGACAGGGGACAGCGGGACAGCCGCGGGGACAGCGGGACAGCCGCGCCCCTGCAGGGAGGGCGGGGACACCGCGGGCCCGGCTGAGAACAAGTCCGTTCTAATAATCAATGTTGTCTAACTTTTCTTTGGTCTCAGTAACACTCCTTAACTAGTCCCCTGCCCGGGGGAGTGAATCACGTAGTCAGCTCTCCAGTAGCCGGTTCCCAGCCTGGGAAAGCATGCAGGGATAACGCTCTGTCTGTGTAATTACCTTGATTACAAATTAATCTCTCTGGTGAATGGCTCCCACCGACGACGTTTCCGATGTAGTGTCATCACAGCTGCAAAATGCGACTCGCTTTTGATTTTAACCTCTCATCACTCTTAGTGAAACCCTCGTTTAGTGTCCACTTGAGATTCATTTCCCCCAAAGAGCTGAGCTGGTGAGAGCCCAGAGGGGCCTCAGCCCTGCCTGGGCTGGGGGTTTTGGGGCAAAACAGGCGGTTTTTGGCTGCAAAGGGGGCCGTGGTGCCCAGGGCTCTGCACCCAAGGGCTGCCTGGCATGGAAATGGTGTGGTATCTTTGTTGATTAATTTTATTTTTTTAAATAAACCTTATCAAAAAAAGACTTTATGGCGCCGTTTTCTTCGCTGGGAAAAGACCCTGTGGCAGAAACAGATTCCCCTGGTGGCTTTTTTATGTATAAAATCCAGCAAAGGTTTCCTTTCTGCTCTGAATAAAGGAGAATTCTGAGAGTGAAGCTTGTGCTGAGATGTGTGTCCTGCTCAGGGCTGGGAGGGGCTCACCTGCCAGGGCACTTTTCCAGGGTTTTTTATGGATCACGTGTCATCTCAGGGCCTCCAGGAGCTTCCCCTGCTGGGCAGGGCAGGGAGTTTTGGGGCTTTTTCTGTCACTGTTGTGATCCTGAGGTTTTGAATGTGATGAAGTACAGCAGGGACACTAAATTAGGTTTGATGGGGGGTTTATTTGCTTATTAATGACATTCTATACAAACTACTAAAATCTTTATCCATTGAAATCCTTGATGGAGAACATCAAACACTATTTCAAGGATTTGGCCCAAAGGGTGAGTAGTTACCACTGTTATAAAGTGTTAAAAGCTGCAGTAAAAAATCTCTGTTTTGAGGAGCTTCAGCAGGCACTGGGGGGAAGTTCAGCCCCTGAGCAAAGGCCATGGATTTCTGGGAGCTTCTGGGTGGGGAATACTGGGAATGCCTGGAATGTCAGCCTGGAGCATCTCCCTGAGGGTGGGAAGCAGATCCCTCTGTCCCAGCCTGAGGAGCTCCCAGAGGTCCTGGAGCAGACCCAGTGCACTTCCCGAGCCTGGAATTGCCAAAATTCCCAAATTCTACACCTTCTTTTTGCTGTTTTAACACGAATTGGGTGTTTCTGTCCAGCACATTGGGTGCTGTGCCCCCAGGGGGGTGCCCTGGCTGATGCCCACAGGGGTTTGGGGGCTCATTTCCAAGGAATTGAGGCATTCCAGCTGCTCTGGAAGAGCAGGAGCTCATGCCAGGGGTGTCAGGGCACCCATGGGGGGCTGAAACCCTTCCCCACAGCCCATTTATTGGGCATTTTTGGTGTTTCCCACTCTGGGAGCACAAATCCCACCCCCTTCCCGGGAGTGTCTCACCCCTCCGAGCCCTCCCATCCCAGGAAGGGACAAGGATCAACCCCAGCAGCTCTGGGGGAAGGAATGAAGCTCAGCTCAAACCCAGAGCAAGAAAAACAAGCCCCCAAAGGCCCCAGCCCAGCAGTCCCAACCCCCGGGGCCCCAGGAAGGGCTGATGTGGCTTCCTTGGGGCACCCAGGGGTGTGGGAACAGGGTCAGGAGGGGCACAGGGAACTCGGCTCCTACAGAGACTGCAGGGATTGGAAACCCTTTCCCCCTCCCTGGGCAGTGCCCTAAGCACAGAGCTGGGGGCACCCCGGGGCTGTGGGAGTGGGGGGCACACAGAGCTGGGGGCACCCCGGGGCTGTGGGATTGGGGGGCACACAGAGCTGGGGGCACCCCGGGGCTGTGGGAGTGGGGGGCACACAGAGCTGAGGGCACCCCGGGGCTGTGGGAGTGGGGGGCACACAGAGCTGGGGGCACCCCGGGGCTGTGGGAGTGGGGGGCACACAGAGCTGAGGGCACCCCGGGGCTGTGGGAGTGGGGGGCACACAGAGCTGGGGGCACCCCGGGGCTGTGGGAGTGGGGGGGCACACAGAGCTGGGGGCACCCCGGGGCTGTGGGAGTGGGGGGCACACAGAGCTGGGGGCACCCCGGGGCTGTGGGAGTGGGGGGGCACACAGAGCTGGGGGCACCCTGGGGCTGTGGGAGTGGGGGGCACACGCAGCAGGACCCTGGCACTTTTGGGGTGTGCTGGAACCCCTCAGCTCAGCTGTACCCCTGGGCAGGCCCTGCTGGTGCCTCCCAAGCCTGGAGCAGCCCCGGGTGTGCCCTGTGGGCTCCTGCGGGTCAGGGAGGGGGAAGTGAGAGCGAAAACACCTCAAAATAAAGAACTGCCAAGAAGGGTTTTGTCTTTTTAGCAGCAAAGGGATTGATTGACACCGTTGGAGGCAAAGCCAGTTCAGAGTGGGCAAAAACTTGTCTGACTTGTTTGTGTAAAATGAGCCATTTATAGTCTTAAATTCATGGTTACACCTTTTAATTTCCATATCAATGACTGGGTGAAATCTTGGGCAGAGTTTTCCTTTTGGCTCGAAATTTGGGTGGTGTCTCCTGACTTCATCCCTCGGGTGGTCTTGAAGCATCTTCATCACTGTTGGACTTTGCCTTTTCTTTGTTCAATGACATGACCTCAAACTTGTAAAATCTGGGCTTTAACTCTCCAAAATCTTGGATCTTTACCATTTCATCCTGTTGAAGTGTCCACCTTCCCTTAATGTGTGGCTTCTAATCCATGGTACTGGTTTCTAGAATTGCTGCACAGTCTGTACCAGAACAAAGTGACTCCAGCCCTTCATGCTGTTCATGAGTTGTGGCCTTGCTGTTCAAACATTTTGCAAAGCAGAATTAGAAATTTCACAGAACTAGAGGGGTTTTTTTGGTCTCTTTTCTCTTTCATGAGGAACATGCTCAGGATGAGGAGGAAACTCCGCTGGCTTCACCCCTTTGGCCTGGGGAGCGGCTGGTCTGGGGCAGGAGCTCTTTGGGGGTCTGGCCCCAAAGGGGTCCATGCCGGGGGGGGTCCTACACCCTGGAGTGTGTCCTGAGTGTCCTGGAGGGCTCCAGGTGGCACATGGGGCTGTTGTGTCCCATTTTCAGCTCAACCTCAGGGTCTCAGAGGTTGAGTTGTCCCTTCCCTGAGCTGGGGGAGGTTCCTGCAGGTCCTTCAGCTGCTCCTGGGGGGCTGAGGGGGGCAGGGGGGGCTGGCAGAGCCCTTTGCCACCCTTCTGTTTCCTCCCCCAGCCCCCAGTGGGTGCCAAATCCCCGGGCTTGGGAAGTCCCTCTCTGCAGTTCCAGAGGTTTCCTGGAATCAGGATCATTCCAGTTGGCCCATCAAGCCCAACCTTTGGCCAGGGAGGTGCTGCCATCCCATTCCCATTCCAGCCCATTCCAGCCCAGCCCAGCCCAGCCCTGGAGGAGCTGTCCTGGCTCTGGCTGTGCTGTAACACCTGGAATGCAGGATGGGATGAACCACCTTCCCCCCTGTGTGTGCCCAGAGGTTGTGCCAGAAGGGGCACAGGGATTTGGGAGCTTTCCCAACTTCCTCTTGTGCCCACCCAAGATGCCCTTCTGAGCAAACACAGCCTGTTCTGCCCTTCCAGACTCTGCAAACCTGGAATCCTGTCCATGTGTGGAGTGTTGGTTCTCCAGGAACTGCTGAGGGAGCCTCTGGCTCTGCCAAGATGTTTGGCACAGGGCAGAGGTGGCTCAGGTCATCTCAGGGCTCTTTCTGTGCCACCACGTGGGTTTCTCGTGGCATTTTCCTGCTCTGCCCATCCTGCCCTGGGCACTCCGAGTGCCTCCAGTGCTGCTGTGGCCACAACAGCCCCACCCCAGCCCCAGCTGGGATATTGGGAAGGAATTGCTGGCTGGGAGGGTGGGGAGGGGCTGGGCTGGAATTCCCAGAGGATGCCCCAGCCCTGGCAGTGCCCAAGGCCAGGCTGGATAAACTGGGAGCCCCCTGGGCTGAGGGAGGGGTCCCCTGGTGGAGCTGGATGAGCTTTGAGGTCCCTTCCCAGCCAATATTCCAGGATTCCCTGATATTTTTGCCATTTTCAGCCCTGGTGGGCACTGAGGGACTGGGAGAGGAGGAGAATCTTCACTCAGCTCCAACTCCATGGCAGGAATGGCCTTTCCCTCGGGAACTGGGGGGGGTTGGGAAGGAGTTGGCAACAAACCCAGAGTCAAGGGGGGCAAGATGAGATTTTATTCCAGGATTGGGCAGATCCCTCCCCCCTCCTCCCCCCAGCCCCTCCCCCCCCCCCCCGCCCCTTCACAGGTTCACTCCAGCACAGAGAAACAACCAAGGAAAATCAGGGATCCAAGGGAAATCCAGGGATGCATGGAAAATCCAAGGATCCAAGGAAAATTCAAGTATCCAAGGGCAATCCAGGGATCCATGGAAAATGCAGGGATCAGAGGAAAATCCAGGGATCTATGCAAAATCAGGGATCCAAGGAAAATCCAGAGAGTCACGGAAAATCCGGGGATGCAAGGAAAATCCATGGAAAATCCAAGGATGCATGGAAAATCGGATCCAAAGAAAATCCAGGGATGCATGGAATATCCAGGGATCCAAGGAAAATACAGGGATGCCAACAGGAATTCTTCAGGATGGTCCCTCTTTGCAGCCCCTGGTTCGTCTCAGTGAGAAGTGACTCCTTTTCCTGCTCCTCCTGTTTTCCCAATCCCACCCACCCCAATCTGGCCCCACTCCTGGGGCAGCTCCGGGTGGCACCGGGGCTGAGCCTTTGGCAATCCTGGGCACATCCCAGCCTGGTGCACTGTCCCTACCAGGAGTTTCCAGGGCACGGATGCCACGAGGGAAGGGAAGGGGGGCCGTGCCTGGGGGAGCTCCGGGATTCTGGGCAGGGGGTCCATCCATCCCGGGCACATCCAGGGCACATCCAGGGCACATCCAGGGCACATCCTGGGCACATCCAGGGCACACAGGGATGATGCTCCAAGCCCATCCTGCTCCTGCAGCTCAGGAGTCTCGTCGGGGCTTCTTCTGCTCCTGGAATTCCAAGATCTTCTGCTGGAAATAACCTGGGGAGGAGAACAGGGACACTCCAGGTGGGGTGGGGTGGGGTGGGATGGGGTGGGGTGGAGCCAGGAAGGCACAGCCTGGAGTCTGGAATTCCCCATTCCCGGAGTGTGCTGGACAAGGGATGGATCCAGGGATGGATTCTGGCATTTCACATTCCCACACTGTGCTGGGACATGGAAACTGCACCCACAGAGCACCCAGGGGAGAGGGTGAAGTGTCCAAGGCCAGACTGGATAAACTTGGGATAGTGGGAGGTGTCCCTGCCCAGGGCACTGGGTGGGCTTTATGGTCCCTTCCCACCCCAACACTCCTGGCATTCCATGACTCTGGAGCCAGGATGGGAGAGCTGGGAATGTTCCCCTGGAGAAGGGAAGGCTCCAGGGACACCTGAGAGCCCCTGGCAGGGCCTGAAGGGGCTCCAGGAGAGCTGGAGAGGGACTGGGGCCAAGGGCTGGAGGGCCAGGCCCCAGGGAATGGCTTCCCACTGCCAGAGGGCAGGGAGAGGGGGGAGATGGGGAAGGAATTGCTGGCTGGGAGGGTGGGGAGGGGCTGGGCTGGAATTCCCAGAGGATGCCCCAGCCCTGGCAGTGCCCAAGGCCAGGCTGGATAAACTTGGAGCCCCCTGGGCTGGGGGAGGGGTCCCTGCCCAGGGATGGGTGGGATGGGTGGGATTTGAGGTCCTTCCCAAACTCAGTGCCCCTCATTGCCCCCTCAGTGCCCCCCAGAGCCCACCCCAGTGCCCTCTCATTGCCACCAGTGCCCCCTATGCCCCCAGTGCCCACCCCCCTCCTCCCCATGCCCTCAGTGCCCACCCCAGTGCCCCCCTGTGCCCACCCCAGTGCCTACCCTAGTGCCCCCCATGCCCTCAGTGCCCACCCCAGTGCCCCCTTACCCTCCGGGGGGTTCCTGCTCTTCTGGGCCTCCTCGATGAAGAGGCAGAACATGTTTGTCTTCATGAACCTCTTGAGGAACTTGCGGCAGGTCCTGGAGGGCACGGCCTGGCGGAAGTTCCGCTCCTGGAAGGTCCCGACGGTGCCACCACGGCCCCACTTGATGTGGGCACGGTAATGTCCCACCAGCCGCACGAAGAAGCGCACAAAGGCCTCAGACACCAGAGTGTTGAGCTGCTCCGAGCCTGGGGGGCACAGGAGAGGGGGGTGGGAGGCCTGGGGGGGCAGGAAGGACCCCAGGGTGGAGCATCCGAGGGTGGAACAGCCAAGGATGGAACAGCCAGGGATGGAACAGCCAAGGATGGAACAGCCAGGGATGGAACAGCCAGGGATGGAACAGCCAAGGATGGAACAGCCAGGGATGGAACAGCCAAGGATGGAGCACCCAGGGATGGAAAACCACCCAAAGATGGAACAGCCAGGGATGGGACAGCCAGGGATGGAAAACCACCCAAGGATGGAACAGCCAGGGATGGGACAGCCAGGGGTGGAGAACTCAGGGATGGAACACCCAGGCATGGAACAGCCAAGGATGGAAACACTCAGGAGGACTTAAAATGCATGTGGAAAGGGTGGTGGAAAGGACCCACATGGGTCATCAAAGATGGAACACCCAAGGATGGAACAACCAAGAAGACTTAAAAGGCGTATGGAGGTGGCACATGGGGATGGGGGACAGTTGTGGGGCTGGGATGGGACCAGGGTGGGGCAGCACGAGACAAACCCGAGTGGGGCTGTCCTGGCTCTGCCCTGGCACTCACTGGGAGCTGAGCCAGGAGCTTCCTGTGCCCTCCACAGCCTGGGCACAGCCCTGGGGCACCATCCCGGGGGGCACCACCTCACAGAGCCACAGAAACACAGAACCAGAGAATGAGAAAGACACAAAATTACAGAGTTACAGAACCAGAGACTCAGAGAATCACAGAATAGGCTGAGCTGGGAGGGACCCACAAGGATCAGTGAGCCCAGCCCTCAGCCCTGCACAGGCCCATCCCCAAGAGTCCCACCCTGTGCCCCAGAGCATCATCCAGGCACTCCCTGAGTGCTGTGCCCACTGCCCTGGGGGAAGAACCTTCTCCTGAGATCCAACCCAAACCTGCCCTGGTACAGTCCAGCCATTCCCTGGGTGCTGTCCCTGCCCTGGCACAGTCCAGCCATTCCCCAGGTCCTGTCCCTGGTCCCCACGGGGCAGAGCTCAGTGCCTGCCCATCCTCTGCCCCTCCTGAGGAAGTTGTACCTGCAATGAGGTCTCCCTTCAGTCTCCTCCACCTGACCTCAGTAAGTGCCCTCAGTGACCTCCCACGCT